>NC_142531.1:9058059-9110559 GCF_964205215.1 Stylophora pistillata
TGAAATGGCAGATTTTGATATTCCTGATCACGAAAGAGTGGATGGTATTTCTCCCTCCCCAGTCAATTTTCCAGGGCCTGGCAAGCGACCGTTCTCCTCCATGTGTCCCACTATTTTAACCGATAACGACGGAAAAGTTCGGCTTGTTATCGGTGCCTCTGGTGGGAAAATGATAACCACAGCTGTGTCACTGGTACGTCCAATCGTTACGTTCTACGCTCCTCAGCTGTTGCGATTTGATAGCCAAACGTTATGTGGGCCCCGTATTGAACTTTATCAGGGAAGTAGTCGGGATTTTTCAAAGGTGGGGCATCACCAGTTTTCGCCACCTGAATATTGTAATTTTCTTGCTTAGAAAAGGCTTTGAAAGGGGGGTAACGGGCACACTTGCCCCCTTCCCCCCCCCCCCGCTACGCCTATGTTCATGCTCAAATCTACAGTCGGAGAATGCTCAGAGAGTTAACAAAAGTTGAGAAACACATACATTATTTATTTAGTGGATTGAAGCCCGTAGTTATTGACTCCGTCCCTGTTCTCCAAAAACATCGCGCCTATGGCATATATTGATACAAATGAAGTTTACAGTTATTTTTGCACCTGCAGGTCTTGATGAACAAACTCTGGTTCGGTTATGACTTGTCTAAGGCGGTAAATGAACCGCGATTGCATTCGCAATTGGTGCCTGATCAAGAAGTATTTTATGAAAAAGACCACCCCATTAAAGATAACGTAATAGAAGGCTTGATAGAGCTAGGTCACAAAGTCGCCGGCAGTGATATTTTTGCTGTGGTGCAGGCGATTTCTAGGGAACCTCGAGGAAAAATATATGCCAAGTCTGACCCGAGAAAGCATGGTGAGCCCGCGGGTCAATAACTGTTAGGTCCCGTGGCACTCGCCTAACCTTAACTTGCTTTAAAAAGCTACCTAGAGTAGTAGAAACCCTATATTCTATAAAATTGGCAGACAAAATGCTATGAGGCTGAGAACCAGTAATAAAGGATAGAAAATGCATTTTCTTTTTCATTTTTATAGCAGTTATCGGACATCTTTTGCCGAAATTAGCGTTTGTAGATAATATTTATAAACGATCTTAGCTTATGATTCCTGTCTGTGATAGGGTCCTCGAACATTGTTTTGTTTTGAATCATGATAAATGAAACGGACAAAAGCGTTGATTTCATTCACTCTTTTTGCATCGATTTAGTTCTCTTAGAATTACCTTTTCATTACGTTCGACTCAGCTCGTCATGGATGCGTTGAGTTTGCTTTGCTTAGGTACAAAATACATGCTATAGATTTAATAAAAGGAACTGTTTACAGCACGCTTTCAGTATAATACTTTCATGAGGATCTCAATGGCGTGATGACATTTACGGCTAACGGATTTATTTAATTTTTATAGTTTTCTTTTCTTTTGTGAGTTTTGTTGCCTAACCTTAACTTCCTTTGAAACGAAATACTATTTGGTAACCCCTTATTCTTAAATTGTTTTCATAACACAGTCATTCTTGGCTTGTTAGCTCAGTTGGTAGAGCACTGCACTGGTATCCCAGAGGTCATGGGTTCAAATCCCGTATGAGTCTGAATTTTTTTCATGCCTTATTTCCACTACTACGTGAGTAGGGTTCATTACTGCGAGGATCGCTTTCATACACTTCATGAAGTGCACCTCACTGCAGTACACATATATGATTTTCATATATTTAAATTCATGGACAGTCATTCTTGGTGCTTCAATAGATTAATTGACCTTTCCCCCAATTCATTGTATCTCAATGATGCGAATTAATGCAAACCTTCTTTCCTTCTCTACTTCAAATGTACTTCAAATTTTTAAAGAAAGTAAGTCCGGCGTTGGAATAGGTGTTTAAATACCTGGTCTTTTATGTCTAGTAATGTCCGTCAAAGGGAAACACCTTACTAAACCAGACATTACCAGCGAATTAACGAGCTAAAAATCAGACAAAAACGCCAACCTAACGTTGATTTAGCGTGGTCTATACTTTTGTCGACTGCGATATTCATGATTCGTAAGTGGTCAAAATGTTGTGGACTCACCAGGCGCAGTCACGTAAAACCACAGTCGGTCTTTTAAATATCAGTTTACGTGTCTCAATATTCAATCCTCTTGTACAAATTAATTTTTCTACCTATAAAGTTCACTGAGCACACAAACGCAAGTTTTCCTTCCTTGGTGCCTTCCTCTCGCAGAAGGACTGCAAGAAACTCACAAAATTTCCTTAAAAAAACTTATCGGACTAAGTTATATGAGAATGTCTCCATAGAGACTGGCTTGAGCTACATAATTACAACGAAGGTCTACAGTAGATATGCGTTTGGATCTTTGTACCTTTCCTAAACAGACCGTAAATCAAGTACTTGAATAAAATTTTCATCTTCATCCTTGTAATTTTTTTTTTTCAAAAGAATGGAAAACAAGTGTTGGATAGCAAGATCAAGAAGAATGTATCGTATAACGCGGATTCCTTCTCGAACGCTGACACGGTACGATACGACACACGCGTCTGTTCTGGCCCCGAATGGAGACGCATTTTCTAACATGGGGTGAGTTGACCTAAAAAGTTCAGTTGGAAGTACGAGCGGCACCAGTGGACCTTGAGTTCACCATAACTAAGGGCTTGGGATAGGTGGCATCTCATCGTTCCTGCTTTGAAAGACATGAACCACCGGAAGCAGTCGTACTCGCACGGTTTGACAACAGTTATCATGGTTTGGTGGCGGGAAAAATTAAAAAGGACTGGCGCAGTTGTCGTAAGAAGGTAACAACTCGCATGGTAGCTCTTAGGAAATAAAGCCAAATATTATCGTGTCATTGCTCAGCTTCACTGACACTGTGCTTTTCTAACAGTAGTGTCGTTGCTTTGTTGTGTCAGTGTTTTCTTTTGGTCTGTTTTTCAAATAGATTTAGCGCTAAATATCGATTCACCACCACAGGCATCACCTACAACAATATGAGATGGCAGATTTTGATAGTAGTGATCACAACCCGGTGAATGGTATTTCTCCCTTCCGATTCAATTTCCCTGGGCCTGGTCGGCGGCCGTTCTCCTCCATGTGTCCGATCATTTTTACCGATAACGACGGAAAAGTTCGACTTGTTATCGTTGCCTCTGGCGGAAAAATGATAACCACAGCTGTGTCACTGGTACGTCTAATACTTTTTTTCTCTACGCTCCTTGAATCTCAGCGATTTGACTACTATAGGTGTTAAACACTGTAGGGGGTTCAAGGTGGGTATCCCACCCAAATTTTATCCTCAGAAGAAAAAAAAGAATGGTGGCAGAGAAACACACCGACAAGCACCTCATATATCTTTATCATATGCGCCGTGAAATCTAATAATTTTTTTTTTGCATGGATTTTCCTGCAAAGAAAATAGACTCAGCCTGAAACGATAAATCTGATTATGATTGTAGGTGTTGAAGGGTTCCATTCGCACGTAAACGATGCTTAAATTAATTAATTCAAAAACTGTATCTATTCACCTGATAGTCACTTAGTTTGAACTAGACGAACTCTCACTCAGATATTATTTAATGGATAATTACTGAAGCACATGGCATTATGAGAAATATTGCAGCCAGCTAAGGCCGTAGGCCGAAGCTGGCTGCAATATTTCTCATACTGCCATGTGCCTCAGTAATTATCTATTATAATTATTGATACGTATGATGCACGAGATGTCATCTCTTACGCTCATTTGTCGTAAGAGATGACATCTCGCATGGTAGAAAACAAAACCAAATGTAGTCATGTTATTGCTCAGCTTCACTGACACTGTGCTTTTCCAACGGTGGTGTCGTCGCCTTGTTTTGTTTTTTTCAAACAGATGTGGCGCTCAATATCGATCCATCACCACAGGGATAATCTACAACAATGAGATGGCAAATTTTGATATTACTGATCAAGACCTGGTGAATGGCATATCTCCCTCCCGATTCAATTTTTCTGGGTCTGGTCGGATCGGCCACCGTTTTCCATCACCACAGGGAATGCGTGGGAATGCGTCCCACCATTTTTGCCGATAACGACGGAAAAGTTCGGCTTGTTATCGGTGTCTCTGGCGTGAAAATGATAACCACAGCTGTGTCACTGGTACTTTCAATCCCTTTTTTTCTCTACGCTCCTTGAATCTCAGCGATTTGACTAATGATGGTGATAAGCACTGTAGGGGGTTCAGGGTGGGTATCCCACCGTGCAGTTGCAGCTATATCCTCAGAGAGAGAGAAAGGTACCAGAGAAACACATCGACAAGCACCTCATATATTTTTATAATGCACGGTGAAATCCAATTGTAATTTTTTTTGTGTGGATTTCCCTGCAAGGAAAATAGACTCAGCCTGAAACGATAAATCCGATTCATAGGTTGTTGACGGTTTCCACTCACGCAAACGATGCTTAAATGGGATAATTCATATAATGTATCTATTCACCTAATGGACACTTAGCTTGAACTAGACGAACTCTTACTCATGAATAAAGGCTGATAGTTTCTAAAGAAACTGTTTGGGGCTGCGTCGGTGGGGGTAACGAAATAATTTGAATACATTAACAAAGTTGTAATGGTAAATTGGCCACCGTTACGATTATAAAAGCTGACGTTTCGAGCGTTAGCCCTTTGTCGGAGCGAATAGGAGAGTTGTGGGTTGTGTGTGCTTTTAAAGGCTGAAAAAGGAGCTACGTGATTGGTGGGAACATGGCAACGAGAAAAACACGAATAAATTAGTGGAACGAAAAGCGTTCGTTGATACCTGTGGGATTTAGACTGTCGGTTTGAAAGATGAGCTTTTGTTCAAGAGTTTTCCGGCTTTCCGTGCTACCTAAGTGTAGCATGGCAATCTGCGGTCTTTCCTTACATTTTTTTAGCTGATCGAAGAGTTTCCTCAGAGATATGGAGCCCTGATCAATAAATGAGAATTATTATATTATTTTATTATATGATTCAGCCCAATTTGTCAGACACCAAACAATAAAGTATTTGTGCACTTCTTTGTGAGAATTTTTTTTTTTGTGGGAGGGGGGAGGGGGCTTACCCTCCCCAATAATTCTGCCACCATTTTGAAAACACTTGTTCCCACTCATCTGGCATTTGTCAAGGAAACATAAATTTTTGAACGAAGTTCATCCTTCGAGGGTTTAGCCCCCAATTTAAAATCATGCTTAATGCAATACAAAACAGCTCAGTTAACTGAACAAATTTTTCAAACAATAATGCAAATGACCCAAAGCAGAGAAAAATGCAATGCAAAATTTGTTTTTCCTGTTAAGATGTCCTTATTTGTAAAATGGAGAAAACCAATTGGCCAAAAGCTTGACATTTGAAACAGGCCTAAATTCTTAACCAATGCCACTCCCCAATTAAAAACAATATCTTGAGCTAACCCATGTCTCATCAGATTCTTTCATGTCTTCTATTGGAGCACACACAACAATTATCTGTTTTATAATCCGTAAACAACTTCTGCAAGTGGGCCTGTGATAGCTTTATGCATGTGTCTGTACTCTAAAACCCTGTAGCTATATAATTGTGACAATTAATACATACCACATTGCTCTAATCCATACTCTTGGAAAGCTATGAATGTGGTTTGGAACACCATATATACCTTGGAATACTGCTTTCTTAGTGGATGATATGAATGATGTTTAGGATGCATGAAAAGCTCTGTTTATGGAGGCAGTCGAACGTAACATTCCAACCAAGTTGCTGAAGCATAAAAGGAATGTACCATGGTTGAATTCTGAATTAAGAATCCTAATTTTGAGGAAACGGCACTTGTGGAGGAAAGCAAAATCCTCAATGGATACTGTTAAGTGGGCTCAATACAAGTCCTTTAGCAAGAAGGTGAAGGATGGTTTGAATAAAGCGTACCGGAATTATGTTGCTCATTTAACAGCATCTTTGCCTTCCAATCCTAAAAAGTTTTGGTCCTTTGTTAAATCGCGCACTGGTAATTTTGGTGTTCCCAGCTGTGTTGAACATGGTGGCCAATCTACTTTTACACCCAAGGCGAAAGCTGATATTTTCAATACATTCGTTCATAGTGTTTTTAGTCAAAGATCTGGAGATACGGAGGTCGTTGCACCGTTCACTGAGAGCGGGGTTGATGACTTAACTTGTTCAGTGGCTGATGTTTTTAAAGTTCTCAGTACCCTTGACGTGAATAAAGCGATTGGTCCTGATGCAATTTCACCTAGAATACTAAAGGAATGTGCCGCTGAGTTGGCACCATCAATATCACAGCTGTTCAATTTTACTTTGGATCATGGCAAGTTATCATGGGCATGCTTCAAGACCTCGGCCATAGTTTTTCACTATACAGACCTTCCAGTAAATAACATATATATATTTTGGTTACTGTATAGAATTCAGTATCAAGAGCACCCTATATAGGTTCATAAACAATTAGTTCTCTTGTGAAATCTCTTCAATCATCCTTTGATAAAACAAAATATAAAATATAAAATACTGCTGAACCAAGAATTTTTTGTTTTCATTTTTCTATTAGATATATTAATGATGGATCAATCTACATTAGTCAAAATAATAAAACACAGACACACACCTGTCAGTACCATCATGTGGATTGTAGTATCCATGCTCCTTTAGCCAACTTAAATATGTCTTGAAATAGTTCTCCAAGTGTTCATGTAGCTCCTTCCACCATCTTTCAATCTATTTCTGGGATAGTAGAGGAATTTAACAACCATAAAATATCATGTATTAAGGTTTGGTCATAGATAAGAGGGGGGGGGGGGGGGGCTGGTGCAAATGATATAGGGAGGACCCAGGACCTCTCATTTTCATAATGGTGAAAAACATGCAAACTGAAAGTTTACCAAGCATGTAACTCCTTATTAATCATTGTTCAAATTTAATTTGTCTAACTTGTTGACAGCTTTTAAAATGGTGAAAAAAGGCAACTGCAGGGTCAAAAGGGGTAGAAGAATCTGCCAACTTGCTGCTTGATTTCTTCACTCTTGAGGGGGAAAGAAATCACACAGCAAAACTTGACACAAAAAAATATCAAGCCCAAAAAATAGCTACTCCCCCCATTGTATCAAATGGTCCATCTACAATGAGTAAAATATGAATATCTTGATGAGTAGCCACAAATGTTAGCCAGGAATTTCCAGTCACCCCCTAGGAAGTAATCAATCTTGTACTTATCATTGTCAACCTCAGTTTCACTTAACTGAGCCATTTCAGTTTTAATATCTGAAAGACTTCCTTTCCGATGGTCCTAGGTCTCTTTTGTTTTGATAATTGCTAGTACATAGTAATAGTTTTACACCATTGACTGAAACAAACTTTTGCTTCTTTTATTATGCCCACACGAAAAAGACAGTTACAACAGAGAGAAAAACAAAATACATATATATGTGCTAATTTTGAAAAAAACAGTTTGAATAACAAAAGGAAAAGAAACACTTGGATCAATCATAAGTTAAACAATTCCTGTGAAGTATATTAAATTCAGATAACAACAGTCAAATCATAATATACATAATAACAACACATAGTTGCCCTTTTTACTTATGGCATTTTCCTTTTAATTTAAGATGGTATAAGTGAAATTCACTCAGTACCTTGAGTCTCTTTCCAATGTTGGTGCCATCTCCACTGATTTTTACCCTGACTGTTTCTTGTTTGCCCAGATCTCCCTTAATTTTAAGCCTTTGAGTTTTTTCCATCAGGGTATATCCTTCAGGGAAATTTGGACTCCTTCTACTTCACCTGGGGTGAGTTTTAACTTCCATTTGGCATTTAATTCTGTCATATTCTTTATGATCCTGTGTGTATTTGGCATATCAGTAGCCTTCATAGCTAAGTATTTCCAAGCTCAGTTGGTCAAAAGTGTTATATTCATCCTTTATGTAAATCCATGGATTAATATCATCAATTTCATCCCTGTTCAATGTTTTAGGGTTGCTTTCAGTGAATGGAAGTTTATTTTCATCAGTGAGCTGAAGTGTGTCATACTCTTGGGTTTCAGCACTAAATATCTCCACCTTGGTTGCTATAAAATCTTACTCTCCCATGAAAGAGAGTGTTGAATAACATTTATCTTTAAGTTGTTTTTTTATTCCAGATTGGTGCCTTTGTGTAAATTCACTGAATATTTTAAAGAATACTTATCCTTTATGTAAGTCTATGGATTAATATCATCAATTTCATCCCTGTTCAATGTTTTAGGGTTGCTTTCCGTGAATGGAAGTTTATTTTCATCAGTGAGCTGAAGTGTGTCATACTCTTGGGTTTCAGCATTAAATACCCTTACCAAATCTACATATATGTGACATATATGTGACATAGGTTCAATTGCTGCACATATATGTCACATATATGTGCATATATGTGACATATAGTTAAAATGCTACAGTCATTTCTACATATATGTCACATATGTCTGCATAGATGCGACATATATGAAAATTGGCGAGGATGAAAACATATATGTAACATGTATGCAAGTTTGCACATATATGTAGCATTTATGTTTGCTCTATTTAAAATTGAGGGGGATATATAAAGGTAAGCTGAAAAGTGGGTGATCGTGTTTTTAATTTTCCTTACAGCTGTCTGTAAACCCCGCAAATTTTTCAAGGTCAGGGAAGAGTTACTGGGGAATTTCGCAAAAAGTCAAGGAAAATCTTAGTTCTCATCAAAGTCAGTGAAAAGTAGGGGAATGTTGATTTGAGGGTTCCACAGAGGTTTGTGAAGTAGTCGATCAAGTGTAGCAAATCGGATAGAAAGCTTAAAAGCGATGGAGAAGTGTATCATAGAACAATAGAACTATGCTATTCCGAGAAATTTCGTAAATCGTTCCCTGCATGTCTTTAGCCTTAGCCATTTTATATTTGAGTTGTGCACCCCAAGGAAATAAAACAAACCATCAAACCCTGCTTAACTCTGTGCTAATAATATTTTGTGCACTGTGCTTTCGATAATTTGGTAATTAATTTAATTCAAGGTCAGTGAAAAATGTTTTGAGGTCAGTGAAAAGTCAGAGAAAAGTCAGGGAATTTTTTGGGTTCCAATGAGTGGCAACCTTTTGTTAGTATTACTATATTTAAGATATATCACAAACTAATCTATGATTCTAAGTATATATCTTGCTTCTCATTTGACAGCATTTGTATAGTCCCAATTCAAGAACTCAAAAGTGGCCCTTGTGCAAAAAGCTATCCAGGACACGTGCACAGGATGCCACAGAGGAATTTCAAAAAGGAAAGAATGTTGACACTATATCGTTAGCATGCACTTGCGTTTTATGACCCTTAATCTTGTCCAATACATTCCATTGAAGTTCATGCACTCATCAGTAACCTATATGGGCAATAGACTTATCATTTTCTCAGTTGAATGCCTGGTTTATTGTTTGATGGGTTCTGAGTTAATGTTTTTGAATGTTGCATATTTGCGGGACCATCCATTGAGGGAGATTGTTATCTGCTTTTTTTATCTATAATGCCCTTGAAAATAGAAAAAAACTTGATTGTGGCAATTGATGTGCTTTAACTCAAGAGAAGTTTCTCCAACTGACCTGTAATTTACCAAGTACATGTCACTGGTGTACATGTTGTGGTTCAGTTTTATCCTAGGTTCAATTTTTATTTTTGTTTGTATTAATTAAACTCTATCATTATTGCATATAGCCATATATCCAACAACAAATGGAAATAAAATTTGCCTGTAGGATAAAACTGAAATACATCACTTTGATGCGGTACGTTGTAATTCAGGCCATTTTATTGATGTAAACACTCATTCACTTTGTTTAAGGAGGAATACAAAATATATGCTTTGTTTGCCACAACAACATATATGTCTATGAGCATTTTCTTGCTTTACATTTGGGTACAGCTTTTCATTTGCATATACAGGCTGTTGATGTTTTATATAACTGTTTAATATGAAAAAAGATTGGCTCATACAATTTAGAAGAACTGCAGAAATGTAATGGTCAAGAGGCCAACTCCAATGTAGCTTTGTTGGTTTATTAGCTCGACGTTTGGACCGTCTCAGTCTTCCTCAGGAGCATACTAATTACAATGTGATTAGTATGTAATTAGTATGTGATTAGTATGTAATTAGTATGTAATTAGTATGCTCCTGAGGAAGACCGAGACGGTCGAAACGTTGGGCTAATAAACCAATAAAGCTACATTGGAGTTGGCCTCTTGACCATTACATTTCTGCTTTTATTTACGTTATTTCAAGAGCCCACGATCGCTTCAGTGATCCTCCAGGCAGTGCGTTTGAGACTGATCAGCATTGTTTGTGGGACCCCTTACAAGCTTCTACTTATATATATATATATGTATATATATATATATATACAATTATTTAGGAAAATAAAAATTAAAACTTTGCACGAAGTTTTAGTGCGAAGTTTTAATTTTTATCTTCTTAAATAATTGTTTACAAAGCTCCATGATTCAAGGATAAGGTTTTTTACGTTTATATATATATATATATATGAGTTCTATTTTCTTTACATATTAACAGGTTTCGCAAAGCCATGCCTTACAGAAATATATGATTTTGTGATCTCAATTAAGGATTGTGGTTATTCTTTACTGACTGCAATTGTTTTTGGCTAGCTATTATCAACTATAATACATCTATGCCTTTAGGTTGACCTGCATATGCATGCCCTCACCAAATCTACATATATGTGACATACATGTTACACATGTGTGCCACATATATGTGGCATATATGTGCAACGATTGAACTTATGTAACATATATGTCACATATATGTAGATTTGGTAAGGGTGCATTTGTGGTTCCCAGGTTCCACATATATGTTACATATGTGTTACATATATATGTCACATATATGTGATATATATGCAACATGAGTGCCAAATTCCTACATATGCCACATTTATGTTACACATATGTGGCATATATTTGACATATATGCCACATATATGTGACATATATGCCACATATATGTGGCATACATATGTAACATATATATGTCACATATATGTAGATTTGGTAAGGGTATCTCCACCTTGGTTGTTATAAAATGTTACTCTGATATGAAAGAGAGTGTTGAATAACATTTATCTTTAAGATGTGTTTTTATTCCAGATTGGCGCCTTTGTGTAAATTCACTGAAGTTCTTATTCTTTAATGGGCCTCTTAAATTTTTCTTGTTCATCCTGGCAACCTTTCTGGCCAAATCCTTAAGTTTCTTCCAGTAAAAACTACCGGCTAAACTTTTCTGATTTGGCAAGAGCTTGCTGGAGTTTTTCCGCCTCCACTTTGAGCCTTTTAGCCACTTCATTGACAGCATTCTTTTGCAGTGAAGAGGCTTTGAATAACTCTTGCTAGTACATGCATTGTGAAGGCATAAGTTATTGATTTCCACTGATCAAGCAAGGCATGCATTAATTATTCGGCTATTTACCACGACTCCTTTGATGCCCGATTCCTTTAAAATTGTCTCTATAATTTCAGTAGCAGATTTCCCGGCTTTTTCCTTTCTCCTTTGAAATGGTATGAATTACAGAGCTGTAAGAATAAACACGAGAAGCAAGGCAAAATTATTCAATTGCAGAAATTTTTGTGATTCACCGCCTCAAAATATAATTATAACATAAACAAAGTAAAGCTCGCGTTCTGATTGGTCAATTTAGCGTCCCCCATTTGCCCTTGGGTATACGCTACTAGCGTGAGCAAATGCAAAGACTATTTTTCCGCGCGCGCTTGTTTTTTCTCGTCACGTAAGATTTGTTAAATAAAAGGGAACTCTTTAGCTACAATGTATCTATGTTATGTTATAAAGCAAATGGTAAACACCACAGCGTCCACTATTGAGTTATGGATGCACTTGGGAGGTTTGCTAAGCACTCAAGAAGCTAAAGTCGCTCACGGCTATCGCCTCGAGCGACTCTTGCGTTTCTTTCGTGCTTAGCAACCTCCCGCGTGCACCATAACTCAATAGTGTGCGCTGTGGTGTTTACCATTTGTTAATTACATATTTACATATCTTTACTTACTAGTTGATTTCGTAAGTATACGAAGGACGAATCCGGCTGAACTTCGCGTTTGAATCGCCATTTCAGTTTCACCTTCTAAGTGGTCTCCTATTGAAGACACTGTCACGCGCCAAGCAAAAAGAAAGCACGGAACAAGTTCAAGTACTTTCGAAGTTTGCGCCGTTTGCCATGCCGCAAACGGCGCAAACACCATCAAATTATTATTAAAATGTGCCAAATTTGTTCCATTATTTTAGATGTGGCGGAACAATTTAATTCAAAGCATGCGCTGTCAAGTTGTTCCAGTTTTCCTCGACGCGGTGGTTTCCTGACCGGTCACGCTTTGTAATATTTACATCACACCGGTGCCAAAAAGATGTAAAAATCACGCCGAAATCGTGATAAAACAAGTCCAGCTTGTTATCCATCAGCTTACTTCCGGTGGTACATTTGGGAAAAATATCCTAGTTTGAGAACGAAAGACAATAGTTTGACAAAAACTGCGTATTTTTAGGCCGATTTCACCGGATGTTGGCGTTACCCGATAAGACATAAGCAAAATGTTGCAATGAGTTTAATATGTGAAGAATCTGGACCTTTAATATAATATTCTATCAGAGAAACGGCTTACATATCATAAAGCTCATTAAACTGAGCTCGCATCTCTTATACCTAACGTATTATAAAACATTTTAAGTGTGTTACTAAGTCGAAGAAATTTGAAGACAAGAGACGATTGAGTAGACAGCCCTAGGGGTGAGGGCACGGGTTGTCTGGCTTAACGATTTCTGGGAAATCCGCTAGAATCGAGCGCGACTTTTACACCTTCTTGCAACGTCCAAGACGCATTTTCATCGCCAAATGGAAGCTACGATAAGGGAAAACTGGTAAGCATTATCAGCTTTCTTCTCAGTACTCCGTATATGCGATGTGCAGTTTTCGTTGTGATGAACTTACATGTCCGGACAGAACCAAAGTGTGGAAACTTATGGATAGCATTACCCAAAATCGATTCACATTCTGCAAAATTTTCAACCCCTTTAACCTCAAATATGTAACCAGTGATGACACAGAATGAAACAGAAGATAAAAAAAGGTCATATTCTACAAACTGAATGTGTCACGAAATTTAAGTTTCTGCTTCAGAGGTAGTTCACGGAGTTTTCCAGCTCGATCTATTTCGTGCTAAATGGCGTGATAGCACGTGGGTTTCCCAGAAAACTACACCGGCAACGACATACTTATCCTTATCCTTCGTATCGCTTTGATAATTTAGATTTCATTTACGCCGCCAGGTTAGTGGAGATCATTCGAAGTTAACTGGGCCAAGACTTTTTACCACAACAACTTACAAGTAAAATCAACTAGCATGCTTGTCCAATATAAAGGAACTAAAATTTGCATTTATATCGCTTGCGAAAGACATCTTTAGTCGAACATGTAGCTGAGAAGCATTTTCATGATCTCTCAGATCTTCACCGTTTCAAAATGTATCGCTGTATGAAGTTTGTTTCCAGTACACATATCGGAAAATATTTTCAACAAATACCATTAAATATAATCCATGATTAGCACTAATCCCTCTTCCAGGGAAGAAAATTTGACGCATATTCAAATTCTAATTTCAAAACAAAGTAACTTACGCGACCTTCGAGCACCCTCTGTAACACTTTTTAATAAGCTGGGATGGATACCTTTTTACGAACAGAGTAAAGTTAACAAATCCGCTACTTTTTATAAGGGCGTAGATGGCTCTCTTCCGATTGAACTATCGCAATGAACACTTAGCAATTAACAATACACGATATGACAGAAGCACGCGGTATGCTAGCTTTAATTCTATCAATCCTTATTATAAGCGTGAGACTGAAGGAGGCCGTTCTTTTGCTCTATCGGCAACAAGACTTTGGAATAATGTGCCCCTAAATATCAGAAAATCAGACTTCTTTAAGTCCTTAAAAACTCATTTATTTAAAACGATCTTCGCAACGCAGCAACATTTAGACCATTTTAGGATTGAACTTTTATAGCTATTTATATCTATATTTTACGGAAGTTTGATTCGCGTCTCTCATAAATTTAGGTTTTTAACTTAGTTTGTAATTTTATGTTCCGAGAGCCATAAGTTTATTAGCCTTTGGCTATAAGTGTTAACCCTCTTTAAATAATGTCATTATTATTATTATTATGGTATACACTTCTGAATGCTTCAGATTACAAATAAAATTGATATAGGGCGCCAAAGGCGTAGCCTATTCATTTGTCACTACTACATAGATAAAAGCTAATCTTAAAAAATTGTGTCCCTAGACCCTAGAAGGAAACAAATATGCTTGAACCAAGCGTCGTTTAATGAACTTAGTACGATAGGACCTTAAAAGTCCAGACACAAATAAACCTAAGAGTTCTAAAATGGTATACCCATAGACCCTAAAATGGAGATAAATCTTTAAAACCTATAATTAAAACTAACGTCGTTGGAAGAACTTAGTCCGATAGGACCTTGAAAGTCCTGGCAATATTAAGGGAGCTAGAGACTACAACTTTCTGCATGCATATGTTCCTTAGCACTGAGTGACATCGGCCACTTCCATTATTATTATTATTATTATTATTATTATTATTATTATTATTATTATAACCGTCGCTTCGTTTGCGTGACAAAACTGACAATTCGTAAGGGACTATCTTTTGACCGAAAACAACACTTGGCTTGTTTATTCATTATTAATTAAAGGGAAGTCTATCATAAAGGAAATATCTTGTGCTAACCGCCACTCGTGCGCCACAACTGTTGAGGACTTCTTGTTTAAATAAACAATATTATTTCTCCTGACATATTGTAATCATTAAGTCCTTCTAACTCTTTCCTTTTTGAAGCAAACACTAGCATTCAGTTTTTACGACCTAAAATCAAGCCAATAATTTAATCTGACTGTTTTCTTTTTAGGAGGATCACAATAGTTGTGGGTACGGGGGTGATTTCACTTTTGGGGATGAGTAGCCTTCTTGGTGGGATATTAGGAGGTTCCACCGATCAATCATCTGGCAGCTACGATAGATGGACCGTTGCCACGGATACACCAAAATGCTCTGAAATCGGAAACGGGATCCTCAAAGGTAACGGTTCCGCAGTGGATGCTGCCATCGCCGCCATGTTCTGTTTGGGTGTGGTCAGCATGCACTCATCCGGGATAGGAGGTGGGGGAGTGATGTTGGTGTACAATCAAACATTAAAGAAAGCAACAGTCATCGACTTCAGAGAAACTGCCCCAGCCACAGCCGACAAGGACATGTTCAAGGGTAACAGGGAAAAAGCCGAGATAGGTCATTAATTTTTTTTTTCTGGATGTTTTTTATTTTCTTTTTGGAAGCAATAATAGTGATTAATATATACCAAATAGTGCTTTTCGCGCGCGTTGATTGGCTAGTTCGGAAGTCGGAAGTGATTAGCATGAAGTGTTCATCTCCGAGTAGCCGGTGAAACATATCTGCGCGTCAAGAGTTTAATTTCCGACAATTTTTAGTATATTAACAGATATAAACTCATTGTTTGGTCTCTGCGACATATAAATATACACTAAGACAATCCTTCTCCTCTGTGTTGGTGAAAGTGGTGGATATTATCACCTCTGTCTTGATGAATAATTCTAAATTATAGCTTTCTCCGCTTCAATAGATTAATTGATTTTTTTCCCTAATACAGTGTATTTCAAGATGCGCATTTGATCATATCCTCGTGATATCTTCCGTTAATTTGCACTACATAAATATTAAATATTATCATCATTATTATTATTATTAATGAATGCAAACCTCATTACCTTCTCTACTTCAAAGTTTTGGAATCTTTGACTGTACTTTAAATCTTGCAAGAAAATAAGCGCGTCAAAGTAATTTAAATACCTTGTTTCCTATATCTAGTAATGTCCGTCAAGGGAAATACCTTACCTAAACAGACAGTACCAACGACATGATTAACAAGCTAAAAATTCGAAAAAAACGCCAACTTAAGGTTAATTTAGCGTGGTCTGTACATTTATCGACAACGATATTCATCGGTGGTCAAAATGTTGCGGACGAAATGCAGCCACGCTAAACTACTCTCCATTTGTTAAATATCAGTTTATATGCCTTAATATCCAGTCCTGTACAAATGAAATGATCTACCTATAAACTTCACTAATCACACAAACACAAATTTTCCTTCCTTGGTGCCCTCCTCACATATCTGTCACGTAAATCCGCCAATCAAGTCTTGTTTACAAGGACTTTGAGGAACTATTACAACTATTACAAGATTTCATTATACAATTTATTGGACCACTTAAAAGGTCTCTGCAGAGACTGCCTTGCATTGAGCCACATAATTACAACAATGGTCTGCATGCAGTAAATATACGGTTAAACCTTTATACCTTTCCTAAACAGACCTTAGTTTGAGTGTTTTTTCAATTCATCGAGTAATCTTTAAACATTGAAAAAAAAAATCACACAAAAACACCCACCAGATCATTTTATCACTTTAGGTGGTCTGTCTATTGCTGTTCCTGGTGAGGTGCGCGGTCTCTACGAGGCTTGGAAACGACATGGTCGGTTACCGTGGGAACGCCTTCTCCAACCCGCCATTGATTTGGCCAAAGATGGATTTGAAGTAACTCCAGCTTTGGATGATGCACTAAAGACGACGACAAATATTATAAAATATATTGAAAACGACCCAGGATTGAGGTGACTGACTCTAATGTAGATAACACGCTCTATCAGTGTTAAAGTAGCACTGATCACAAATAACAAATAAACCGCTTATGCTCACTGCCACTGCAATGCGCACAAAAGCAAATAATCTGAGGGACCAGTAAATATACATAACCTGGGGAGGGGAGGGGAGGATTTTTTGGGGGGGCGGGCATCGCATGTTTTTACAAGGTGAACTGGGAGAAGGGATCAACCGGCAGAGTTTGAAGGGGGGACTATAGAGAATTAGTTGCCAATTAAATGGGAGAGCAGGGATTCTAAACGTCTGGGGTTTGATTTCTCGCGGGGAACCCAGTTTTTGTTTTCTCCGACGGCCATAACAGTGCTAATAAAGTCTTCACTTCTTTCACTTTCAATATTTCAGAGAGCTGCTCTTTACTGATAAAAACACGCCGTTTAAAAAAGGAGATAAAATTAAGAACGAAAAGTACGCAAAGACTCTGGAAACAGTACGTGACGAGCCTGACTCCTTTTACAGTGGAACTCTCGCTACTGAAATTTTAGATGACATGAGGGAAGTCAATGAGACCGGGAAGGTGACTGACAGAGATTTAAGAAATTATAAGCCGATAATAAGAGAGCCATACCAGACTAACATCGCGAACATGAGAATGTACCTGACTCCACCCCCGACGAGTGGCGCTGTGCTGGCACTTATCCTAAACATTTTGAGAGGTAGGAGTTGTTGACCAAATGACGTTTAACTTTCTTATAGAGAAAACTCTCCGAAAGCATATGGAAAGTTCCCTTTCTAATTAAGTGCTTTATGTAATGTTGAAATGACAGACTATTTTTTTTTGTCTTTTGAATTAATCGAAAACACGCCATCATCCAAGTATCCTGAGGCTGTTTAAAATAAGTATGCGTGACCTTAACTTAGCTAAAGCTGAATTAAAATTAAAGAAAATGAAAGCACATCTCCGTACAGTGTTGGTTGACCCATTACCCTGCTACGACTTTTTTTTCACGCCAAGCCACTTAAGTAAAATTTTTACTCAAAAGATTTATAAAACCAGCTTTCTGATCTGGACTGTTTCCATTGTAGGGTATGACATTCCATCATCAGCTCGCGATGACGTGCTCACGTATCACCGAATCATTGAGTCCTTTAAGTTCAGTTATGCATGGCGCAGTCTCCTTGGAGATCCCGAGTTTCATATCGGGATAGTAGGGGTAGGTGACATGTAACAGGTGGTACAAAAGTGACACTTTCATTAGTTTCTTTCCAACTGGCTGTTTGGTTAAGGCTTGTCAACCCATAACCAAAGTAGTCCAAAGTAACAAGCCTTTATGGTACAAAAACACTTTGCCGAAGAGCGCACATGTTTCCTGGATATCCAAAGAATAGAAACTTTTATTCTTGTTCTGTTGCTTCGTCATTATTCGTTGCCGTGGTGAGTCGGAGGAATTTGGTTGTTTCGCGATAAAATTTACCCGTTTTCCTGGCGATATGGCCCTCTAATATTATTTTCATCCCACCTTATTGCAGTTATTTGGCAGTTAATCTTTTACAATCCCCCCTCCTCTTTTCATACATCACTGGCAACGACTGATCTCCCCTCCGTTGCCCAGACAAAAGGCTGAAAACCGTGTGATTCCCCTCAAATCTCTCCACCCACCCCTCCTTACACTGCAAGCTCAAGAAAACGTCAGTGACCAAATGAAATTCGATCCATCAAGAAGACCACGAGTATTCATCTTGATTCTTCTTTGCAGATAGTAATTGGTAAGCACAAGTTTTCTTCGATGCAATTTTTGAACCAACCGGTGATTGAATTGTAGCAAAAGCAATGAAGGTGATAAGAATAAAGGAAACCATCAACAATTAAGGAAGAGTTTTTATTCCTGAATGTAAAGAGAACAGAATGGGGAATAAGCAAACTGATGTAAGTTTGTAAAGGGTCAAAAACTCAGGTAACATGTTGCAACTTTTACTTTTTTCCTCAAAGAAAGCACGAATGATGTTAGATCCACTACTAGGTGACTACCTACGTCAAAAAATACGGGATAATACGACTTACAAGAATGTATCGTATTACGGGAATTCCTTTTCGAACGCTGATTACGGTACGACACACGTGTCTGTTCTGGACGAAAATGGAGATGCAGTTTCTGTGACATCCACTATTAACATGAGGTGAGTTGACCTGAAAAAAACATACCAAAAATAATTGTCCTCAGACTCCTGACTTTGTTTACAATCTATGTTACAATTTTGTCGGACGAGACACTAGTACCAGCTCTCGCGCAGTCAAAAAAGGTACTCCTGTTTTTAAGTATTTAAAGCTCACTTATCAACATGTTATGGCTCAACTCGAAAAATAGAGACGTTCACGTAAGGATAACCTCAGAAATCCGTGCATTTTCTAGTTAATTGCCTGCATTCTTTATCCAACAGCATCAAGTAGAGTACAAATAACGCGCAAATCGACTACAAGTATATATATCTTATTAGACGTTTTGTTGTGTAGTATCGCTGAGTATTTTTATACAAATAACGAGTAAAAATACTCAGCGATACCACACAACAAAACGTCTAGTAAGTTATTTATTATCCAACACACCAAACTGTTATTTCAGTGCGGGCGAATTTCGCGGATATTTATTATTTACGGGGAATACGGGACGGAAGTATGCGAAGCGAAACGGAATTGGCGCGTTGTCGTGTTGCTGTTTCTGTTTTCTTCAAATAATGAAAAAATTTTAAAGTAGTCTAGCTGTTTTTCTTCTTTCGATTCATCTAATAAACTTGGATGTATATTTGCCAGCCATTCTAACTCTTCGTCATTTGAAATATGATTCAAATTGTCCGCCATTTTTTTTTCGTAACTATAATTCAATTCCTTGCTTGCGCGATGCGAGAAAAGCTGTTTAACCGGTACTCTAGAGTACAAATACCGCGTGATGTTTGTACTCGTCTATGGCGTTATTTGTACTCTACGAAGTGTAGTTGGATAATAGCACGCGATATTTGACAGTTGGTTATTTTGTATTGTAAAATAAATCTGTTTAACCGGTCTCTGTGACTAGGTTTACACTAGAGGAGAGTTTTCCGGATTCATAAATGTTTCCGGATTCATTAATTTTGGAGCATTCGGATTCGTAGGCGTTTACACTGAAAGGATATTCAGATTCCTGACCGGTTAATCACAACGAAAACTCCAGGAACATTCGAAATGGAATGGTTACCAAGCCCAGTGTTCGTCGTTCGATCGACAAAGTGAAAGTGCCCCTACCAAAAAAGGGTAGAGTAGATCCAGATGCCACTGAGGCAAATTTGAGTTGGACAGATGCCAAGCAGTCTACGTCGTCGGCGATTAAGTGTGGCTGACGTTAAACTTCCTTACAAAAATAATTTGCGTTTCTTCAGAAATACTGCGGTACACATGATAAAATTTATGGCCTGAACCTGCAACAAGATTAGCCAACCGGAGACCGCCAACAATGTTAGCACCAGATCCATTTTGGTTTCACCGCAAACTCAAAAGATTGCATGCGGATTCGAGAAAAAAAGCGGTGACACGACTAAACTTTCCGGATTCAAAAGTTATCGGATTCAAAGTTCCCACTTTAAACTCCGGATTCAAAATCCCCGGAGACACGACCAAACCGGGAAGTTTTTATTTCGGATTCGTCCACTTTCGTATAAACGGCAGAATCAATCCGGTACTAAAACGTTTCGGATTCATCACGAATCCGGAACAATTTCCTCTAGTGTAAACCTAGTCTATATCTAACTAAAATACAGCAGTTGGATAGTAAATTACCTGGAGTGTAGTATCGCTGAGTATTTTCTACTCGTTGTTTGTCTTTTGGCTCGCCCTAGGGGCTCGACTAAATACTGCAAAACTCGTACAAATACGTACACTCAACGATACTACACACCAAAATGTTGGTTAGGACTTGAGTCTTACGTCATTTTGTCAATTTCGCAGCAGTTTGTAAAATCTTTACCATGATAACATGCGCCATTCTTTAACAGTAACGAAATTGTTTTGTTATGTTTTTCCAACAGGTTCGGCGCTAAATATCGATCCACCAGAACAGGCATCATCTACAACAATGAGATGGCAGATTTTGATATTCCTGGAGACAAACGAGTAGATGGTATTTCTCCTTCACCAGTTAATTTTCCTGAGAAAGGCAAGCGACCGTTGTCCTCCATGTGTCCCACCATTTTAACTGATAACAGCGGAATTGTACGCCTCGTAATCGGTGCTTCTGGTGGGAAAAGGATAACCACAGCTGTGTCACTGGTACGTCCAATCGTATTTTTTGTTTTATCTACGTTCCTTGAATCTTACAACAATACACATTGTTGTGGGATTCAGGGTGGGTGCCCCACCCAACTTTATCCACAGAGGAGGGGGAAAGATCGCAGAGAAACAAATGGACAAGAAACTTCTGTATCTTTATTGTGCACCTGGAAATCCAATGGAATTGTTGCTCTTTTCGTATAGAATTTCCAGGAAAACGGACCCGGGTTGAAACGGTAAATCCACTCATGTCTGTTTATGAATAATTATAACGTTGATGGGTTCAATTCACACTTAAACGATGCTTAGATAAGCTGTATCTGTCCCCCCGGTGGATATTTACTTGAACGAAACCAACTCTTACTTTTAACCACCACCACCACTTTTGAATGATTGTACTTCGTAATAAGCTACCAGAATTACAATCCCAAACATTACAAAGTTGGTAAAGCGATCAAAAGATACCGAGCACTTCGTCATTAAAAGATGTTCTTCTGTCCAGTACCTGGCAAATTAATGCCGGCTGACATCGGAACATTAAATTTTAAATTGAGGGTACACAAGTAAGTTAAGGTAAACGATGAAGTCACTTATTCAATGAAAATATGAAGTTACGAGTAAAAGTTTCCCGACATTTGCAATTTGAAAATAGCAACGGATACCATTTCACAGAGTGTTATCTAGGATACTATTTACATCCAGGCGGGTGTAAAAACTTACTCTAAGTTGTCACAAGGTCCTAGCAGCTACGAAAATGTCAAGCTGTGCTCAGAAAGAAAGGGTGGATCGTTTCTGCACTTTTTCCTTTCACTAAATCACAATTTACTCATTTTATAATCATCTAAATTTTCCAAACAAAGGGTCTGCTTAATTCTAGCCCTTGCATTAGTTTTAGACCTCGCACGCACAAGCAAGCTGACGATTTGATAAATATGTTTTCATCAGGACAAAAACTAAGTAAATGAATACACCGATATTGGTTGGACGATCCCCTACAATTAACCAGTTTAAACGAGTTTTTCCTCGCTGATATATTCGAACTCGTGAAGCAAGAGTTCCATATAACCCCAACATTAATTATGCATAGAGTGTTGCAAAGAAACCTTTATATTTAGTTTTTATGAAGTGGAATGCATAATTAATGTATGGGGTTCTATTGAACTCTTTCCACTCGTGATTTTCAGACTTTACGCCTCGAAATAACGCATTTAAGCGAGCTGCCCGCCATCATAGCAAACTAAAATTAGCGAGAGTTTGTCATTCAAAAACGAAGCGAGCGCGAGAACAAGTGGCATTTACTTTGAACTGCGTAAACACTTGTTACAGTTATAACTACAATTGACTTATGACAAGACAAGCTGGACGTATAAGGAAATTTTCATAACCAAGTACTTACTATTTCCACTATTTTCCACCAATGTTCTTTGTCCATTGGTATGCTGCCGAACGTCAACTTTGCCGGCACGCATGCGTCCTCAATAATACTGTCGCGCAGCTGTTAAAACTGCAATGAAGAGATTTTGTAAGACACACCAAGATTTCCTAAGGTTTTGGTAGAATCGAAGATTTACTCAGAAATGAGGGTTGATATTGATTCAGTGAATCCTCCTCAGAGCGGATTCGAACTGGCAGTGCTATGCTACTGTAGATATATGGTGCATATTGGTGCAAATTAATGCAAAAATATACTTTTGAACCTGCAGGTGTTAATGAACAAACTCTGGTTTGGTTATGACTTGTCTGAGGCGGTAAACAAACCTCGATTGCACTCACAACTGGTACCTGATCAGAGTGTAACTTATGAAAACGAAGCCGGTGGGGAATATCGCATTCAAGATTACGTAATAGAAGGCTTAAAAGAACTGGGTCACAACGTCATCGGCAAAGATTGGTTCGCCGTGGTGCAGACAATTTATAGGGAACCGGGAGGGAAAAAAGAAGCGAAGTCTGACCCAAGAAAGCATGGCGCGCCCGCGGGTGAATAGAAATTGTGTCCCCGAACACACTTTAGTTTTGTCAACTAACTTTAACTCACTTTAAAACACTAGATTGCATGATGACGTCAGTTTCTCAGTCTTTTCATAACACAGTCATTCTTATTAAAAAATAGCGATACTTAAGAAAAATGCAAATGACGCAATTCACTGTATACACGCTATATTAACCGAGCGTGAGTTCAAGAGAGCAGGATTTCGGCCGAGTTCTTCTTTTGCATTTTTGTGGCCGAAACGAAGTCGAAGTCCATAAAAATGCGAAAAAAGAACGAGGCTAATATTCAGCCATCTTGACCTGACAAGCTTGGTTAATAAAGGATTTATTATATTGCAAAATGATTTGGCTTTATTAAGAGTTAAGAATGACTTGTTTAATTTACTTTGATCGAGATCCGGGAAAGAAAGCCAACTGTGTTTCCAACAAGAATCGTTTCTGTTTTCTTTGGATTGACTATCTTCTGCCACTTTCTGCATTTCCATGGCCGAAATTGTGCAGGAATTACGAACTTAGTTCTAATTCCATTTTTTGTCTTGCGCGGGATCAATACGGGCAATCCCAAGCGAGCAAGATGGGCCCATCTTGCCCGCTGGCGCTCGGGTAGCCAATCAGAACACAGGATTCGCTTCATCTTGCCCACGGGCGCTGCAAGCGATGTAATAAAAACTATCATATAATGGTTAAGGGTTCTAATTAGGAAAACAAACTTCGCGTTGCTTGATAGCCATATCAAGAGCACTTCAAGATTCAGCCAGCCTCACTTCATAACGCAGCAATTAAGAGAAGTATTTCCAACCGAGAATTGTCGCTAAGAATATCTCTGCTTGTAGCGAGGCATTTATAGATTATGCTAGCATAATTTTTGGCATAATTCGAGCAATTGATTGACCGCCTCAAAATATAATTATAACATAACCAAAGTAAAGCTCGCGTTCTGATTGGTCAATTTAGCGTCCCCCATTTGCCCATGGGTGTACGCTACTGGCGTGAGCAAATGCAAATACTATTTTTCCGCGCGCGCTTGTCTTTTCTGGTCACGTAAGATTTGTTAAATAAAAGGGAATTCTTTAGCTACAATGTATCAATGTTGTGTTATAAAACAAATGGTAAACACCACAGCGTACACTATTGAGTTAGGGATGCACGTGGGAGGTTTGCTAAGCACTCGAGCAGCTAAAGTCGCTCTCGGCTATCGCCTCGAGCGACTCTTACGTTTCTTTCGTGCTTAGCAACCTCCCGCGTGCACCATAACTCAATAGTGTGCGCTGTGGTGTTTACCATTTGTTAATTACATATTTACATATCTTTACTTACTAGTTGATTTCGTAAGTATACGAAGGACGAATCCGGCTGAACTTCGCGTTTGAATCGCCATTTCAGTTTCACCTTCAAAGTGGTCTCCTATCGAAGACACTGTCACGCGGCAAGCAAAAAGAAAGCACGGAACAAGATCAAGTACTTTCGAAGTCATTTTGCCATGCCGCAAACGGCGCAAACACCATCAAATTATTATTAAAATGTGCCAAATTTATTCCATTATTTTAGATGTGGCGGAACAATTTAATTCAAAGCATGCGCTGTCAAGTTATTCCAGTTTTCCTCGACGCGGTGGTTTCCTGACCGGTCAGGCTTTGTAATATTTACATCACACCGGTGCCAAAAAGATGTAAAACTGCGATGCCGAAATCGTGATAAAACAAGTCCAGCTTGTTATCCATCAGCTTACTTCCGGTGGTACATTTGGCAAAAATATCCTAGTTTGGGAACGAAAGACAATAGTTTGACAAAAACTGCGTATTTTTATGGCGATTTCACCGGATGTTGGCGTTACCCGATAAGACATAAGCAAAATGTTGCAATGAGTTTAATATGTGAAGAATCTGGACCTTTAATATAATATTCTATCAGAGAAACGGCTTACATATCATAAAGCTCATTAAACTGAGCTCGCATCTCTTATACCTAACGTATTATAAAACATTTTAAGTGTGTTACTCAGTCGAAGAAATTTGAGAACAAGAGACGATTGAGTAGACAGCCCTAGCAGTGGGGGCACGGGTTGTCTGGCCTAACGATTTCTGGGAAATCCGCTAGAATCGAGCTCGACCTTTACACCTTCTTGTAACGTCCAAGACGCATTTTCATCGCCAAATGGAAGCTACGATAAGGGAAAACTGGTAAGCATTATCAGCTTTCTTCTCAGTATTCCGTATATGCGATGTGCAGTTTTCGTTGTGATGAACTTACATGTCCGGACAGAACCAAAGTGTGGAAACTTATGGAAAGCATTACCCAAAATCGATTCACATCCTGCAAAATTTTCAACCCCTTTAACCTCAAATATGTAACCAGTGATGACACAGAATGCAACAGAAGATAAAAAATGTCATATTCTACAAACTGAAAGTTTCTGCTTCAGAGGTAGTTCATGGAGTTTTCCAGCTCGATCTATTTCCTGCTGAATGGCGTGATAGCACGTGGTTTTCCCAGAAAACTACACCGGCAACGACACACTTATCCTTATCCTTCGTATCGCTTTGATAATTTAGATTTCATTTACGCCCCCAGGTTAGTGGAGATCATTCGAAGTTAACTGGGACTAGACTTTTTACCACAACAACTTACAAGTAAAATCAACTAGCATGCTTGTCAGTATACAGCAACTAAAATGTGCATTTATATCGCTTGCGAAAGACATCTTTACTCTAACATGTAGCTGAGAAGCATTTTCATGATCTCTCAGATCTTCACCGTTTCAAAATGTATCGCTGTGTGAAGTTTGTTTCCAGCACGCATATCGGAAAATATTTTCATCAAATACCATTAAATATAATCCATGATTAGCACTAATCCCTCTTCCAGGGAAGAAAATTTGATGCATATTCAAATTCTAATTTCAAAACAAAGTAACTCACGCGACCTTCGAGCACCCTCTGTAACACCTTTTAATAAGCTGGGATGAATACCTTTTTACGAACAGAGTAAAGTTAACAAATCTGCTACTTTTTATAAGCGCGTAGATGGCTCTCTTCCGATTGAACTATCGCAATGAACACTTAGCAATTAACAATACACGATATGACAGAAGCACGCGGTATGCTAGCTTTAATTCTATCAATCCTTATTATAAGCGTGAGACTGAAGGAGGCCGTTCTTTTGCTTTATCGGCAACAAGACTTTGGAATAATGTGCCCCTAAATATCAGAAAATCAGACTTCTTTAAGTCCTTAAAAACTCATTTATTTAAAACGATCTTCGCAACGCAGCAACATTTAGACCATTTTAGGATTTAACTTTTATAGCTATTTATATCTATATTTTACGGAAGTTTGATTCGCGTCTCTCATAAATTTAGGTTTTTAACTTAGCTTGTAATTTTATATTCCGAGAGCCATAAGTTTTTTAGCCTTTGGCTATAAGTGTTAACCCTCTTTAAATAATGTCATTATTATTATTATTATGGTATACACTTCTGAATGCTTTAGATTCCAAAATAAAATTGATATAGGGCGCCAAAGGCGTAGCCTATTCATTTGTCACTACTACATAGATAAAAGCTAATCTTTAATAAATTGTGTCCCTAGACCCTAGAAGGAAACAAATATGCTTGAACCAAGCGTCGTTTAAGGAACTTAGTACGATAGGACCTTAAAAGTCCAGACACAAATAAACCTAAGAGTTCTAAAATGGTATAGCCATAGACCCTAAAATGGAGATAAATCTTTAAAACCTATAATTAAAACTAACGTCGTTGGAAGAACTTAGTCCGATAGGACCTTGAAAGTCCTGGCAATATTAAGGGAGCTAGAGACTACAGCTTTCTGCATGCATATGTTCCTTAGCACTGAGTGACATCGGCCACTTCCATTATTATTATTATTATTATTATTATTATTATTATAACCGTCGCTTCGTTTGCGTGACAAAACTGACAATTCGTAAGGGACTATCTTTTGACCGAAAACAGCACTTGGCTTGTTTATTCATTATTAATTAAAGGGAAGTCTATCATAAAGGAAATATCTTGTGCTCACCGCCACTCGTGCGCCACAACTGTTGAGGACTTCTTGTTTAAATAAACAGTATTATTTCTCCTGACATATTGTAATCATTATGTCCTTCTAACTCTAGCATTCAGTTTTTACGACCTAAAATCAAGCCAATAATTTAATCTGACTCTTTTCTTTTTAGGAGGATCACAATAGTTGTGGGTACGGGGGTGATTTCACTTTTGGGGATGAGTGGCCTTCTTGGTTGGATATTAGGAGGTTCCACCGATCAATCATCTGGCAGCTACGATAGATGGACCGTTGCCACGGATACACCAAAATGCTCTGAAATCGGAAACGGGATCCTCAAAGCTAACGGTTCTGCAGTGGATGCTGCCATCGCTGCCATGTTCTGTTTGGGTGTGGTCAGCATGCACTCATCCGGGATAGGAGGTGGGGGAGTGATGTTGGTGTACAATCAAACATTAAAGAAAGCAACAGTCATCGACTTCAGAGAAACTGCCCCAGCCACAGCCGACAAGGACATGTTCAAGGGTAACAGGGAAAAAGCCGAGATAGGTCATTAATTTTGTTTTTCTGGATGTTTTTTATTTTCTTTTTGGAAGCAATAATAGTGATTAATATATACCAAATAGTACTTTTCGCGCGCGTTGATTGGCTAGTTCGGAAGTCGGAAGTGATTATTAGCATGAAGTGTTCATCTCCGAGTAGCCGGTGAAACATATCTGCGCGTCAAGAGTTTAACTTCCGACAATTTTTAGTATATTAACAGATATAAACTCATTGTTTGGTCTCTGCGACATATAAATATACACTAAGACAATCCTCCTCCTCTGTGTTGGTGAAAGTGTTGGATATTATCACTTCTGCCTTAATGAATAATTCTAAATTATTGCTTACTCTCCTTCAATAGATTAATTGATTTTTTTCCCTAATTCAGTGTATTTCAAGATGCGCATTTGATCATATCCTCGTGATATCTTCCGTTAATTTGCACTACATAAATATTAAATATTATCATCATTATTATTATTATTAATCAATGCAAACCTCATTTCCTTCTCTACTTCAAAGTTTTGGAATCTTTGACTGTACTTTAAATCTTGCAAGAAAATAAGCGCGTCAAAGTAAATGTTTAAATACCTTGTTTCCCATATCTAGTAATGTCCGTCAAGGGAAATACCTTACCTAAACAGACAGTACCAACGACATGATTAACGAGCTAAAAATTCGAAAAAAACGCCAACTTAAGGTTGGTTTAGCATGGTCTGTACATTTATCGACAACGATGTTCATCGGTGGTCAAAATGTTGCGAACGAAATGCAGCCACGCTAAACTACTCTCGATTTGTTAAATATCAGATTATATGCCTTAATATCCAGTCCTCTTGTACAAATTAAATGATCTACCTATAAAGTTCACTAATCACACAAACACAAATTTTCCTTCTTTGGTGCCCTCCTCTCATATCTGTCACGTAAATCCGCCAATCAAGTCTTGTTTACAAGGACTTTGAGGAACTATTACAACTATTACAAGATTTCATTATACAATTTATTGGACCCCTTAAAAGGTCTCTGCAGAGACTGCCTTGCATTGAGCCACATAATTACAAGATTGGTCTGCATGCAATAATATACGGTTAAACCTTTATACCTTTCCTAAACAGACCTTACTTTGAGTGTTTTTTCAATTCATCGAGTAATCTTTAAACATTGAAAAAAAAAAATCACACAAAAACACCCACCAGATCATTTTATAACTTTAGGTGGTCTGTCTATTGCTGTTCCCGGTGAGGTGCGCGGTCTGTACGAGGCTTGGAAACGACATGGTCGGTTACCGTGGGAACGCCTTCTCCAACCCGCCATTGATTTGGCCAAAGATGGATTTGAAGTAACTCCAGCTTTGGATGATGCACTGCAGACGACGAAAAATATTATAAAATATATTGAAAACGACCCAGGATTGAGGTGACTGACTCTAATGTAGATAACACGCTCTATCAGTGTTAAAGTAGCACTGATCACAAATAACAAATAAACCGGTTATGCTCACTGCCACTGCAATGCGCACAAAAGGAAATAATCTGAGGGAACAGTAAATATATATAACCTGGGGAGGGGAGGGGAGGATTTTTTGGGGGGGCGAGCATCGCATGTTTTTTACAAGATGAACTGGGAGAAGGGATCAACCGGCAGAGTTTGAAGGGGGGACTATAGAGAATTAGTTGCCAATTAAATGGGAGAACAGGGATTCTAAACGTCTGGGGTTTGATTTCTCGCGGGGAACCCAGTTTTTGTTTTCTCCGACGGCCATAACAGTGCTAATAAAGTCTTCACTTCTTTCACTTTCAATATTTCAGAGAGCTGCTCTTTACTGATAAAAACACGACGTTTAAAAAAGGAGATAAAATTAAGAACGAAAAGTACGCAAAGACTCTGGAAACAGTACGTGACGAGCCTGACTCCTTTTACAGTGGAACTCTCGCTACTGACATTTTAGATGACATGAGGGAAGTCAGTGGGATCGGGAGGGTGACTGACAGAGATTTAAGAAATTATAAGCCGATAATAAGAGAGCCATACCAGACTAACATCGCGAACATGAGAATGTACCTGACTCCACCCCCGACGAGTGGCGCTGTGCTGGCACTTATCCTAAACATTTTGAGAGGTAGGAGTTGTTGACCAAACGACGTTTAACTTCCTTATAGAGAAAACTCTCCGAAAGCATATGGAAAGTTCCCTTTCTAATTAAGTGCTTTATGTAATATTCAAATGACAGACTGTATTTTTTTTGTATTTTGAATTAATCGAAAACACGCCATCATTCAAGTATCCTGAGGCTGTTTAAAATAAGTATGCGTGACCTTAACTTAGTTAAAGCTGAATTAAAATCAAAGAAAATTAAAGCACATCTCACTACAGTGTTGGTTGACCCATTATCCTACTACGACTTGTTTTTCACGCCAAGCCACTTAAGTAAAATTTTTACTCAAAAGATTTATAAAACCAGCTTTCTGATCTGGACTGTTTCCATTGTAGGGTATGACATTCCATCATCAGCTCGCGATGACGTGCTTACGTATCATCGAATCATTGAGTCCTTTAAGTTCAGTTATGCATGGCGCAGTCTCCTTGGAGATCCCGAGTTTCATATCGGGATAGTAGGGGTAGGTGACATGTAATAGGTGGTACAAAAGTGAGACTTTCATTAGTTTCTGTCCAACTGGGTGTTTGGTTAAGGCTTGTCAACCCATAACCAAAGTAGTCCAAAGTAACAAGCCTTTATGGTACAAAAACACTTTGCCGAAGAGTGCACATGTTTCCTGGAAATCCAAAGAATAGAAACTTTTATTCTTGTTCTTTTGCTTCGTCATTATTCGTTGCCGTGGTGAGTCGGAGGAATTTGGTTGTTTCGCGATAAAATTTACCCGATTTCTCGGCCATATGGCCCTCTAATATCATTTTCATCCCACCTTATTGCAGTTATTTGGCAGTTAATCTTTTACAATCCCCCCCTTCTCTTTTCATACATCACTGGCAACGACTGATCTCCCCTCCGTTGCCCCAGAAAAAAGGCTGAAAACCGTGTGATTCCCCTCAAATCTCTCCACCCTCCCCTCCTTACACTGCAAGCTCAAGAAAATGTCAGTGACCAAATGAAATTCGATCCATCAAGAAGACCACGAGTATTCATCTTGATTCTTCTTTGCAGATAGTAATTGGTAAGCACAAGTTTTCTTCGATGCAATTTTTGAACCAACCTGTGATTGAATTGTAGCAAAAGCAGTGAAGGTCATAAGAATAAAGGAAACGATCAACAATTAAGGAAGAGTTTTTATTCCTGAATGTAAAGAGAACAGAATGGGGAATAAGCAAACTGATGTAAGTTTGTAAAGGGTCAAAAACTCAGGTAACATGTTGCAACTTTTACTTTTTTCCTCAAAGAAAGCACGAATGATGTTAGATCCACTACTAGGTGCCTACCTACGTCAAAAAATACGGGATAATACGACTTATAAGAATGTATCGTATTACGGGGATTCCTTTTCGAACGCTGATTACGGTACGACACACGTGTCTGTTCTGGACGAAAATGGAGATGCAGTTTCTGTGACATCCACTATTAACATGAGGTGAGTTGACCTGAAAAAAACATACCAAAAATAATTGTCCTCAGACTCCTGACTTTGTTTACAATCTAAGTTACAATTTTGTCGGACGGGACACTAGTACCAGCTCTCGCGCAGTCAAAAAAGGTACTCGTGTTTTCCAGTATTTGAAGCTCACTTATTAACATGGTATGGCTCAACTCGAAAAATAGAGACGTTCACGTAAGTATAACCTCAGAAATCCGTGCAATTTCTAGTTAATTGCCTGCATTCGTTATCCAACAGCATCAAGTAGAGTACAAATAACGCGCAAATCGACTACAAGTATATATTTAACAATTATTCCACGAGCGCGCGTTGGATATGAGATGATAGATAGCCAACGAGGCGCGTAGCGCCGAGTTGGCTATAATAATCATCTCATATCCAACAAGCGCGAGTGGAATAATTGTTTTATTAAAAACGCCCCTAAGATATTAAACAACTCTTACCAAATCTTAAATTTTTTAGCTCCCTTTTAATTTTAACCCGCCGCGCACGCTACCATATTTGCAGATTATGGTATATTGGCTCATATACCATGATGGCTAAGCCAATAAAAAGTCTTGAATTGCATTATCCAAGGATTCAGTTTTTAATAAATCTTATTAGACGTTTTGTTGTGTAGTATCGCTGAGTATTTTTACGAGTGGAGCCCGTAGGGCTCGTCAAAATACAAATAACGAGTAAAAATACTCAGCGATACCACACAAAAAAACGTCTAATAAGTTATTTATTATCCAACACACCAGACTCTTATTTCAGTGCGGGCGAATTTCGCGGATATTTATTATTTACGGGGAATGCGGGACGGAAGTATGCGAAGCGGAACGGAATTGGCGCGTTGTCGTGTTGCTGTTTCTGTTTTCTTCAAATAATGAATTAAATTTCAAAGTCGTCTAGCTGTTTTTCTTCGTTCGATTCATCTAATAAACTTGGATGTATATTTGCCAGCCATTCTGACTCTTCGTCGTTTGAAATATGATTCAAATTGTCCGCCATTCTTTTTTTCGTAACTATAATTGAATTCCTTGCTTGCGCGATGCGAGAAAACCTGTTTAACCGGTACTCTAGAGTACAAATACCGCGTGATGTTTGTACTTGTCTATGGCGTTATTTGTACTCTACGAAGTGTAGTTGGATAATAGCACGCGATATTTGACAGTTGGTTATTTTGTATTGTAAAATAAATCTGTTTAACCGGTCTCTGTGACTAGGTTTACACTAGAGGAGAGTTTTCCGGATTCGTAAATGTTTCCGGATTCATCAATTTTGGAGCATTCGGATTCGTAGGCGTTTACACTGAAAGGATATTCGGATTCCTGACCAGTTACACACAACGACAACTCTAGGAACATTCGAAGTGGAATGGTTACCAAGTCCAGTGTTCGTCGTTCGATCGACAAAGTGAAAATGCCTTCCCCAAAAAAGGGTAGAGTAGATCCAGATGCCACTGAGGCAAATTTGAGTTGGACAGATGCTAAGCAGTCTACGTCGTCGGCGATTAAGTGTGGCTGACGTTAAACTTCCTTGCAAAAATAATTTTCGTTTCTTCAGAAATACTGCGGTACAGATGATAATATTTATCGCCTGAACCTGCAACAAGATTAGGCAACCGGAGACCGCCAACAATGTTACCACCAGATCCATTTTGGTTGCACCGCAAACTCAAAAAGTTGCAGGCGGATTCGAGAAAAAAACCGGTTACACGACTAAACTTTCCGGATTCAAAAGTTATCGGATTCAAAGTTCCCACTTTAAACTCCGGATTCAAAATCTCCGGAGACACGACCAAACCGGGAAGTTTTTATTTCGGATTCGTCCACTTTCGTGTAAACGGCAGAATCAATCCGGTACTAAAACGTTTCGGATTCATCACGAATCCGGAACAATTTCCTCTAGTGTAAACCTAGTCTATATCTCACTAAAATACAGCAGTTGGATAGTAAATTACCTGGAGTGTAGTATCGCTGAGTATTTTCTACTCGTTGTTTGTCTTTTGGCTCGCCCTAGGGGCTCGACTAAATACTGCAAAACTCGTACAAATACGTACACTCAACAATACTACACACCAAAATGTTGGTTAGGACTTGAGTCTTACGTCAGTTTGTCAATTTCGCAGCAGTTTGTAAAATCTTTACCATAATAACATGTGCCATTCTTTAACAGTAACGAAATTGTTTTGTTATGTTTTTCCAACAGGTTCGGCGCTAAATATCGATCCACCAGAACAGGCATCATCTACAACAATGAGATGGCAGATTTTGATATTCCTGGAGACAAACGAGTAGATGGTATTTCTCCTTCACCAGTTAATTTTCCTGAGAAAGGCAAGCGACCGTTGTCCTCCATGTGTCCCACCATTTTAACTGATAACAGTGGAATTGTGCGCCTCGTAATCGGTGCTTCTGGTGGGAAAAGGATAACCACAGCTGTGTCACTGGTACGTCCAATCGTATTTTTTGTTTTATCTACGTTCCTTGAATCTTACAATTTGATTATTATAGGTATATCTGTAATAAACATTGTTGTGGGATTCAGGGTGGGTGCCCCACCCAACTTTATCCACAGAGGAGGGGGAAAGATCGCAGAGAAACAAATGGACAAGAACCTTCTGTATCTTTATTGTGCACCTGGAAATCCAATGGAATTGTTGCTCTTTTCGTATGGAATTTCCAGAAAAACGGACACGGGTTGGAACGGTAAATCCACTCATGTCTGTTTGTGAATAATTATAATGTTGATGGGTTCAATTCACACTTAAACGATGCTTAGATAAGCTGTATCTGTCCCCCCGGTGGATAATTACTTGAACGAAACCAACTCTTACTTTTAACCACCACCACTTTTGAATGATTGTACTTCGTAATAAGCTACCAGAATTACAATCTCAAACAATATAAAGTTGGTAAAGCGATCAAAAGATACCGAGCACTTCGTCATTAAAAGATGTTTTTCTGTCCAGTACTTGGCAAATTAATGCCGGCTGACATCGGAACATTAAATTTTAAATTGAGGGTACACAAGTAAGTTAAGGTAAACGATGAAGTCACTTATTCAATGAAAATATGAAGTTACGAGTTAAAGTTTCCTGACATTTGCAATTTGCAAATAGCAACGGATGCCATTTCACAGAGTGTTATCTAGGATACTATTTACATCCAGGCGGGTGTAAAAACTTACTCTAAGTTGTGACAAGATCCTAGCAGCTACGAAAATGTCAAGCTGTGCTCAGAAAGAAAGGGTGGATCGTTTCTGGACTTTTCCCTTTCACTAAATAACAATTTACTCATTTTATAATCATCTAAACTTGCCAAACAAAGGGTCTGCTTAATTCTAGCCCGTGCATTAGTTTAAGACCTCGCACGCACAAGCAAGCTGACGATTTGATAAATATGTTTTCACCAGGACAAAAACTAAGTAAATGAATACACCGATATTGGTTGGACGATCCCCTACAATTAAACAGTTTCAACGAGTTTTTCCTCGCTAATATATTCGAACTCGTGAAGCAAGAGTTCCATATAACCTCAACATTAATTATGCATAGAGTGTTGCAAAGAAACCTTTATATTTAGTTTTTATGAAGTGGAATGCATAATTAATGTATGGGGTTCTATTGAACTCTTTGCACTCGTGATTTTCAGACTTTACGCCTCGAAATAACGCATTTAAGCGAGCTGCCCGCCATCATAGCAAACTAAAATTAGCAAGAGTTTGTCATTCAAAAACGAAGCGAGTGCGAGAACAAGTGGCATTTACTTTGAACTGCGTAAACACTTGTTACAGTTATAACTACAATTGACTTATGACAAGACAAGCTGGACGTATAAGGAAATTTTCGTAACCAAGTACTTACTATTTCCACCATTTTGTTCTTTGTCCATTGGCATGCTGCCGAACGTCAACTTTGCCGGCACGCATGCGTCCTCAATAATACTGTCGCGCAGCTGTTAAAACTGCAATGAAGAGATTTGGTAAGACACACCAAGATTTCCTAAGGTTTTGGTAGAATCGAAGATTTACTCAGAAATGAGGGTTGATATTGATTCAGTGAATCCTCCTCAGAGCGGATTCGAACTGGCAGTGCTATGCTACTGTAGATATCATGACGAGCTTTGCTCAAGAAAAAAATTCTCAGCAGGCATCGTAAACTGGTGCCGAGGTTTGGGGAAGAAGGCGTTGGGTGGCTGTCATCACATTAATTACACCACAATGTAATTATACAGATTAGCGCCCACGAATCCACGAGAGATACGCGATTGCGTGCGAGTTAACGCGGGGTCATCTGTTGGCGATGAAAATCAAAATCATGAAATGAAATGAAGTTTGTTGTGCGTGTAATGGTCATAAAATACTGCGTTTTCTCTGTTTCTGCCTGTTTCCTTTTAACGACATTTTTAATCACGTAGTCTTTCAAAGATCCTTCCTTTTCACAGAAGAGGCAATACCGGCGAGGCGCCGTATTCGAAAAGCCTCTCTTTCGATTATTTAGGTATGATTCTTTCGCTTGGTTTGCCATAAAACAGTAACAAAAGATATCGCAATTTTCATGTGCCGTACGACCTGAATAACAACTGTATCGAATTTCCAGTATTGCGTTACTTGGTGGATCGATCAGTGTTCACGCTTTGCGATAGTAGTACACGATGTTATTGTTTTGGAACAAAACCCGTGGCGGTCGCACGACTTGGCCTCGTATCCTGGTTAAATTCTTACCAATATTGTAATATTAAACCTTGACGAGATTTTTCATGTCGAAATGTCGAAAAGCATCATGTTTTCGATTTCGAAACCATTCGAAATGAAGTCATAGAGGCAGTCGGATTTTCGACGTGCGGCTTTCCACCGGCTAACTTAACCACGCAGAGTCTTTGCAGGATTACAAGTGCCACACTTGACCCTTGCAAGCATTGGTATCTACTTTTGAAAGAGGTATGTGACGTTCCTTTGCGTAAATATTTCATATGCGATGTATTTAAGATATTTCCCGACGAAATCCAAAGTGTGGCGACGCGGGAACTTCAGCCGACCAACTCATCGTTCGGAGTAGTGGGGTTAGCCAGGATTCCCGACCTCGTTCACGTTGTGTTCACGTTCTGTCTAATAGCTGGTCTATCTTCTTCGTAATAAACAATCCCCGACGAACTTATTAAATCTGCGGGATTTATGACTATCGTAAATCTGGTGAACTCCGCCACGCTAGACTTTGAGCCCGAAGGCGCGAAAAATTTATCTTTTGGCGCCAAACTCAGTCACGACTCCGAAGAGCTCGCTTCCTAACTTACCGAAAGATCAGCTTGAGTAAATTCCCTTGGAGTGGAACTGAAGAAGCTTCGAACACAGATTTCTCATCTCGAATCAGCATGGAGTCAATTTTACAGACCCTTTTTTCCACCTCAATGTTCGTACCTTGTCGTGGTGAGGTGTCTTGAGTGCCTCAATGACCAATTGCAATACAATGCCTTTAAAGAATTCAGCTTCAGTTGGTGGGCTGTATTTTCTGCAAGGTAGAGGCCAGACTAACACGGACTTTGTCGTTGTAGTTATTGTTATGATTATTATAATTATCATTATTATTACTGATTTTGTTATTGTTATCATTATCTTCATGATTGTGATTGAATCATTTTCAAAATGAAATAGGCTGCTCAATGAGGATGGCATGCTGAGGCAAGTAGATTTTCATTTATTTACCCCCTTCCCTCCCCCCAAGTAGAAATTCAAGTGTTTCTGATAGTTTTTCTCTTCAATAGATTGTTAGAATGCAGAAGATTTTCTAAGACACATTGTACAGAGGGCTTGTCTTAAGTAGTTGTTTTCTGATTCAAAACCACCTGCCTAGTTCTGTTTCTCTTGGGTAGTTAGTCCATGGACTGTTGTTATCTGATGGCAGAACTAACAGGTGGATCTGTTTCTCTTGGGTAGTCAGTCCATTATGGGCTGTTGTTATCTGATGGCAGAACCACCAATCTGTTCTGTTTCTCTTGGGTAGTCAGTCTATGGACTGTTATTATCTGATGGCAGAACCAGTCCCTATTTTTTTCAGCTCTATACAGTCAGTCTTTTATGGACAGTTATTTTTATCTGATGGTAGTTTTAGCTTGCTCTTTTTGTTTTGAAAAATGTGTTGCTTATGCTGTTTGTCACGTATCATCTGTTATTAGTCGGAGGCACTTTGGTCAATCAATGCTATCATTGTCTTCATTATTATTACAATTGTTAATTCAGCTGCTACTCTTCTCTCTTTGACACAGGGCCCACTACAGACAGCACTAGCTTAATGAAGTCCCAAAACCTTTCACAATGAGCCAACTCAAGAATTGCAGTCCTGAACAGTTTTTGGGGTTTTTCTGTCTTTTCTTAATTTGTTTTTGCCCCAGTTTCAATCACTTGGATACTCATTCAGCTAGCCTAACAATAACACTATTTTGTTCATAGATAAACATTGAAATAATCATAATAGTAATATGAATGATAATAATAATGATTAGATTAATGGAAATAATCATAGGAATTATAACCATCAGGATAATGAACATTATTTCTCTAACTATTGTAAATATTTTTATCATTATTATTATTATTATTATTATTATTATCATTATTATTGTTATCATTGTTATTATTATTATTATTATTATTATTATCATTATTATTGTTATCAATGTTATTACTATTTCCATCATGAATTATTAGAGATGCTTGGAAAAAAATGACCTATAGTTCCCTCCAACTCATTATTCTTTCAGTTAAGTGAATTAAGACTTTGTGAACAGTTACTGCTTTATTCTGTCATTCCTGATGACCATAGAAATGGTGAAAGTCCACAGATATTATCCCTCTAAGAGTTTTTCCAGGTGTTTTTTTTTTCCTCTGAATTTGGTTACAACAGAATGAAGGGCATCAGAGTATAGTGCGCCCAGCTAGACATGAATTGCATTAATATTACAGGGTCATTTTGCTGTATTCAGGGTTTAATCTTAGCCTTCTACAGACAAGTTTGTTCCTCTAAATGGAAAACACATTTTATCGTTTTTTAAAACAAACTTACAAAAACTGCCAAGAAACAGCTACTAAATTTATGGAAACATGACGAACAAGTCAACTAGACTGTGTACTACACATCATTGAAATCAAAGTATCACTTTAGGAACATAAAATCGCAAGGTCAGTTTCCCATTTTTAGAGCCTGAGAAAAGATCAGGCCACCAGATTACTTAAAATTCTCTGGTTGCTCGTCCATCTCAATTTCCAACAACCATTTTAGTTTACTGGGTGAGAATCGTGCTTGATTTCTTGCCCCATGCTCTTTAATTGGCCGCCTGTAAAGCTTGTTGAGAGTTTAACAGCTACTACTTGCAGCTACCTCCATATTCCCCCGATAGCCTTTCTTAACTCTAATGGTACAGAACTTTGATGACTCAGACCAGAAATAACATCATTCACTCTACCATCCCTGTAATAAAAAACTTTGGATTTTTCTCTCCATACAGGGGGCCGCAAATGTATTTTTACCCTCGCACGTTTATGAAAGCATTCGGCATGCCTGCTAACAAAGCTTGGATGTATGTTTCAGGAACTTAGTATCTTTCAACTCGACACCATTTGCCTGAAACCAAAATAATAATTACGAAAGTTAAGAGATTATTTACTTCTGGAGTGAAATGTACTAAATGATTTGCCCTTTCAAACATAAACCTGAGTTATCAGGTTTTGTCAATCACAAAATTACACGCCGGGTTATTAGTATTCCTTGGGGACCTTCCTATATTATCATAAATATCTAAGACAAGCAGGTCATTTAGCAAGGTAATCTATGTTAAAAACCGCGCTGTACAGCACTTAAAATTATTTTCCTCACTCATTTTTCTCACACTGCAACTTCGCGTACTACGCAATTATTACTACGCAGTCATATCTGGTGTCCAATTAGGAGAGCTTATTATTTTTGTTTTAGGGGTGAATTGCGATTTCTTGTATGTCCCCTATTTCGTCGAAGAAAAGCTCGAACAAATACTGAAAGTAATGAGTAAGTCACTATGAACAACGAGTGCAAAGTGACAGCACTATCGAGCCAAACTGAGAACTGTTCTTTAATGATTTTTAACATGAACCACCAATTCTTACTATTTTTAATTTCTGCGTTTTAATAGACTTTGACATGTTCTTGAGAAGATATTAAATCGGTTAGCGCTGTTGTTCCCTTCTAAATTATTTTGGTGGAAGCGCCTCAGAAGACACTGGTTTAACTAAAACCATGTTGGGCGACGTTATATTTTGACTGCACAACCCGCAATTAAATTTAATTTTAACAGCTATTCGAGTGTGTGAAGAACGGAAAAGAGCAAAATTACATGCCATCGGCCTTTCGATGCACGGACGAATTAAAACTTTTTACAATTCCATTTATCCATTGCTTGTAACTGATAGACCTTGTCCTTATTCTTGCGGGAGGTCGTACGATCTGTTGTCCATTGTAGAACTTGGCAAACTTAGCGCAGTTCTTCGAGCCGCAGTTCTTCGAGCGCAACAATGTGATCTTTCGATTCTCTATCTCACTAGCGCAGTTGTTGTGTTGAACATGGACGAATAATACATCGCAGCGTGTCTTGTAAATAGCTAGAGATGCCATGCATGTTTAGGATAAGCGCTGAATATGGACGAGCGTTAAAGCCGCCACTGAAAAAGCACAATCGACCGTTTTTCATTGTAAGGATCAGGTCTTTCACACAGCTGTCAGAATTAAAGAGAGGAAGAACGTCGATCTCGCTCACCTAAGTAGCGAAGTACACCACGAGCGGCGACGATGATCAAACACCTGGAAGATCACCGTGGTGTCCCTCTACTCTTTGGTATCATAACCAAGAGCGAGCCCTTTCGACTTGTCACTAAGTTTTACGGTTTATAAAACAAAGGCCCCGCTCTACACAAAGCCTTAAAGAATGAAACACTAGAAAAGCTTACTTAGCTTGGAATTATAAAAATTTCCTTTCTTAAAAATCGAAGATTTTCATGGTTTCCGTAACTTCGTATTTTTCCAAATTTCCTCTTTTACATGTTATGCCGTTTTGCATTTTCTTCAACGTATAATTTAGTTCAGCGTCGATCATTTATCATCCTTAGAAGAAAATATTCTGATCTTTACGTTTAACTATAAAATTGCTTTGGCTTACATTGTGCGCATAAAAGGAGCGTTAAATTAAACATGAGTTGATTCCACGCGAGGGTTTTACCTGGAAAAATGCCTGCACACGAGAGACACTGACATTACCGCGTGTCCCTTTCTGGAAAACATTCGTGTTATGACAAGAAAGGTCAGCTTAAGGGTTTTGGGTTACCCAAACTATGCAATTTTGACGCCGAAAAGTGCCAAAAAGTAATTACAGAAACTTCTTCCGCAACACCTTGAACGTGCTGTGGGCGCGAACTGAGATCTTCTCTTACAGTTAATAATTGCCAGGCGGAACTCAGATCCGGCTTAGCCTAATTTGCATAAATTTTTTTGGTGGGCAAAGCTCGTCATGGGTGCATATTGGTGCAAATTAATGCAAAAATATACTTTTGAACCTGCAGGTGTTAATGAACAAACTCTGGTTTGGTTATGACTTGTCTGAGGCGGTAAACAAACCTCGATTACACTCACAACTGGTACCTGATCAGAGTGTAACTTACGAAAATGAAGCCGGTGGGGAATATCGCATTCAAGATTACGTAATAGAAGGCTTAAAAGAACTGGGTCACAACGTCATCGGCAAAGATTGGTTCGCCGTGGTGCAGACAATTTATAGGGAACCGGGAGGAAAAAAAGAAGCGAAGTCTGACCCAAGAAAGCATGGCGCGCCCGCGGGTGAATAGAAATTGTGTCCCCGAACACTCTTTAGTTTTGTCAACTAACTTTAACTCACTTTAAAACACTAGATTGCATGATGACGTCAGTTTCTCAGTCTTTTCATAACACAGTCATTCTTATTAAAAAATAGCGATACTTAAGAGAAATGCAAATGACGCAATTCACTGTATACACGCTTTATTAACCAAGCGTGAGTTCAAGATAGCAGGATTTCGGCCGAGTTCTTCTTTTGCATTTTTGTGGCCGAAAGGAAGTCGAGGTCCATAAAAATGCGAAAAAAGAACGAGGCTAATATTCAGCCATCTTGACCTGACAAGCTTGGTTAATAAAGGATTTATTATATTGCAAAATGATTTGGCTTTATTAAGAATTAAGAATGACTTGTTTAATTTACTTTGATCGAGATCCGGGAAAGAAAGTCAACTGTGTTTCCAACAAGAATCGTTTCTGTTTTCTTTGGATTGACTATCTTCTGTCACTTTCTGCATTTCCATGGCCGAAATTGTGCAGGAATTACGAACTTAGTTCTAATTCCATTTTTTGTCTTGCGCGGGATCAATACGGGCAATCCCGAGCGAGCAAGATGGGCCCATCTTGCCCGCTGGCGCTCGGGTAGCCAATCAGAACACAGGATTCGCTTCATCTTGCCCACGGGCGCTGCAAGCGATGTAATAAAAACTATCATATAATGGTTAAGGGTTCTAATTAGGAAAACAAACTTCGCGTTGCTTGATAGCCATATCAAGAGCACTTCAAGATTCAGCCAGCCTCACTTCATAACGCAGCAATTAAGAGAAGTATTTCCAACCGAGAATTGTCGCTAAGAATATCTCTGCTTGTAGCGAGGCATTTATAGATTATGCTAGCATAATTTTAGGCATAATTCGATCAATTGATTGACCGCCTTAAAATATAATTATAACATAACCAAAGTAAAGCGCGCGTTCTGATTGGTCAATTTAGCGTCCCCCATTTGCCCATGGGTGTACGCTACTGGCGTGAGCAAATGCAAAGACTATTTTTCCGCGCACGCTTGTTTTTCCTGGTCACGTAAGATTTGTTAAATAAAAGGGAATTCTTTAGCTACAATGTATCAATGTTATGTTATAAAAAAAATGGTAAACACCACAGCGTACACTATTGAGTTAGGGATGCACGTGGGAGGTTTGCTAAGCACTCAAGCAGCTAAAGTCGCTCTCGGCTATCGCCTCGAGCGACTCTTACGTTTCTTTCGTGCTTAGCAACCTCCCGCGTGCACCATAACTCAATAGTGTGCGCTGTGGTGTTTACCATTTGTTAATTACATATTTACATATCTTTACTTACTAGTTGATTGCGTAAGTATACGAAGGACGAATCCAGCTGAACTTCGCGTTTGAATCGCCATTTCAGTTTCACCTTCAAAGTGGTCTCCTATCGAAGACACTGTCACGCGGCAAGCAAAAAGAAAGCACGGAACAAGATCAAGTACTTTCGAAGTCATTTTGCCATGCCGCAAACGGCGCAAACACCATAAAATTATTATTAAAATGTGCCAAATTTATTCCATTATTTTAGATGTGGCGAAACAATTAAATTCAAAGCATGCGCTGTCAAGTTATTCCAGTTTTCCTCGACGCGGTGGTTTCCTGACCGGTCAGGCTTTGTAATATTTACATCACACCGGTGCCAAAAAGATGTAAAACTGCCATGCCGAAATCGTGATAAAACAAGTCCAGCTTGTTATCCATCAGCTTACTTCCGGTGGTACATTTGGCAAAAATATCCTAGTTTGGGAACGAAAGACAATAGTTTGACAAAAACTGCGTATTTTTAGGGCGATTTCACCGGATGTTGGCGTTACCCGATAAGACATAAGCAAAATGTTGCAATGAGTTTAATATGTGAAGAATCTGGACCTTTAATATAATATTCTATCAGAGAAACGGCTTAAATATCATAAAGCTCATTAAACTGAGCTCGCATCTCTTATACCTAACGTATTATAAAACATTTTAAGTGTGTTACTCAGTCGAAGAAATTTGAGAACAAGAGACGATTGAGTAGACAGCCCTAGCAGTGGGGGCACGGGTTGTCTGGCTTAACGATTTCTGAGAAATCCGCTAGAATCGAGCTGGACCTTTACACCTTCTTGTAACGTCCAAGACGCATTTTCATCGCCAAATGGAAGCTACGATAAGGGAAAACTGGTAAGCATTATCAGCTTTCTTCTCAGTATTCCGTGTATGCGATGTGCAGTTTTCGTTGTGATGAACTTACATGTCCGGACAGAACCAAAGTGTGGAAACTTATGGAAAGCATTACCCAAAATCGATTCACATTCTGCAAAATTTTCAACCCCTTTAACCTCAAATATGTAACCAGTGATGACACAGAATGCAACAGAAGATAAAAAATGTCATATTCTACAAACTGAAAGTTTCTGCTTCAGAGGTAGTTCATGGAGTTTTCCAGCTCGAACTATTTACTGCTGAATGGCGTGATAGCACGTGGTTTTCCCAGAAAACTACACCGGCAACGACATACTTATCCTTATCCTTCGTATCGCTTTGATAATTTAGATTTCATTTACGCCCCCAGGTTAGTGGAGATCATTCGAAGTTAACTGGGACTAGACTTTTTACCACAACAACTTACAAGTAAAATCAACTAACATGCTTGTCAGTATACAGCAACTAAAATGTGCATTTATATCGCTTGCGAAAGACATCTTTACTCTAACATGTAGCTGAGAAGCATTTTCATGATCTCTCAGATCTTCACCGTTTCAAAATGTATCGCTGTGTGAAGTTTGTTTCCAGCACGCATATCGGAAAATATTTTCAACAAATACCATTAAAATATAATCCATGATTAGCACTAATCCCTCTTCCAGGGAAGAAAATTTGATGCATATTCAAATTCTAATTTCAAAACAAAGTAACTCACGCGACCTTCGAGCACCCTCTCTAACACTTTTTAATAAGCTGGGATGAATACCTTTTTACGAACAGAGTAAAGTTAACAAATCTGCTACTTTTTATAAGCGCGTAGATGGCTCTCTTCCGATTGAACTATCGCAATGAACACTTAGCAATTAACAATACACGATATGACAGAAGCACGCGGTATGCTAGCTTTAATTCTATCAATCCTTATTATAAGCGTGAGACTGAAGGAGGCCGTTCTTTTGCTCTATCGGCAACAAGACTTTGGAATAATGTGCCCCTAAATATCAGAAAATCAGACTTCTTTAAGTCCTTAAAAACTCATTTATTTAAAACGATCTTCGCAACGCAGCAACATTTAGACCATTTTAGGATTGAACTTTTATAGCTATTTATATCTATATTTTACGGAAGTTTGATTCGCGTCTCTCATAAATTTAGGTTTTTAACTCAGTTTGTAATTTTATATTCCGAGAGCCATAAGTTTATTAGCCTTTGGCTATAAGTGTTAACCCTCTTTAAATAATGTCATTATTATTATTATTATTATGGTATACACTTCTGAATGCTTCAGATTACAAAATAAAATTGATATAGGGCGCCAAAGGCGTAGCCTATTCATTTGTCACTACTACATAGATAAAAGCTAATCTTTAATAAATTGTGTCCCTAGACCCTAGAAGGAAACAAATATGCTTGAACCAAGCGTCGTTTAAGGAACTTAGTACGATAGGACCTTAAAAGTCCAGACACAAATAAACCTAGGAGTTCTAAAATGGTATAGCCATAGACCCTAAAATGGAGATAAATGTTTAAAACCTATAATTAAAACTAACGTCGTTGGAAGAACTTAGTCCGATAGGACCTTGAAAGTCCTGGCAATATTAAGGGAGCTAGAGACTACAGCTTTCTGCATGCATATGTTCCTTAGCACTGAGTGACATCGGCCACTTCCATTATTATTATTATTATTATTATTATTATTATAACCGTCGCTTCGTTTGCGTGACAAAACTGACAATTCGTAAGGGACTATCTTTTGACCGAAAACAGCACTTGGCTTGTTTATTCATTATTAATTAAAGGGAAGTCTATCATAAAGGAAATATCTTGTGCTCACCGCCACTCGTGCGCCACAACTGTTGAGGACTTCTTGTTTAAATAAACAATATTATTTCTCATGACATATTGTAATCATTATGTCCTTCTAACTCTTTCCTTTTTGAGGCAAACACTAGCATTCAGTTTTTACGACCTAAAATCAAGCCAATAATTTAATCTGACTCTTTTCTTTTTAGGAGGATCACAATAGTTGTGGGTACGGGGGTGATTTCACTTTTGGGGATGAGTGGCCTTCTTGGTTGGATATTAGGAGGTTCCACCGATCAATCATCTGGCAGCTACGATAGATGGACCGTTGCCACGGATACACCAAAATGCTCTGAAATCGGAAACGGGATCCTCAAAGCTAACGGTTCTGCAGTGGATGCTGCCATCGCTGCCATGTTCTGTTTGGGTGTGGTCAGCATGCACTCATCCGGGATAGGAGGTGGGGGAGTGATGTTGGTGTACAATCAAACATTAAAGAAAGCAACAGTCATCGACTTCAGAGAAACTGCCCCAGCCACAGCCGACAAGGACATGTTCAAGGGTAACAGGGAAAAAGCCGAGATAGGTCATTAATTTTGTTTTTCTGGATGTTTTTTATTTTCTTTTTGGAAGCAATAATAGTGATTAATATATACCAAATAGTACTTTTCGCGCGCGTTGATTGGCTAGTTCGGAAGTCGGAAGTGATTAGCATGAAGTGTTCATCTCCGAGTAGCCGGTGAAACATATCTGCGCGTCAAGAGTTTAACTTCCGACAATTTTTAGTATATTAACAGATATAAACTCATTGTTTGGTCTCTGCGACATATAAATATACACTAAGACAATCCTTCTCCTCTGTGTTGGTGAAAGTGTTGGATATTATCACCTCTGCCTTAATGAATAATTCTAAATTATTGCTTACTCCGCTTCAATAGATTAATTGATTTTTTTCCCTAATTCAGTGTATTTCAAGATGCGCATTTGATCATATCCTCCTGATATCTTCCGTTAATTTGCACTACATAAATATTAAATATTATCATCATTATTATTATTATTATTAATGAATGCAAACCTCATTACCTTCTCTACTTCAAAGTTTTGGAATCTTTGACTGTACTTTAAATCTTGCAAGAAAATAAGCGCGTCAAAATAAATGTTTAAATACCTTGTTTCCCATATCTAGTAATGTCCGTCAAGGGAAATACCTTACCTAAACAGACAGTACCAACGACATGATTAAGAAGCTAAAAATTCGAAAAAAACGCCAACTTAAGGTTGGTTTAGCATGGTCTGTACATTTATCGACAACGATGTTCATCGGTGGTCAAAATGTTGCGGACGAAATGCAGCCACGCTAAACTACTCTCCATTTGTTAAATATCAGTTTATATGGCTTAATATCCAGTCCTGTACAAATTAAATGATCTACCTATAAACTTCACTAATCACACAAACACAAATTTTCCTTCCTTGGTGCCCTCCTCACATATCTGTCACGTAAATCCGCCAATCAAGTCTTGTTTACAAGGACTTTGAGGAACTATTACAACTATTACAAGATTTCATTATACAATTTATTGGACCACTTAAAAGGTCTCTGCAGAGACTGCCTTGCATTGAGCCACATAATTACAACAATGGTCCGCATGCAATAATATACGGTTAAACCTTTATACCTTTCCTAAACAGACCTTAGTTTGAGTGTTTTTTCAATTCATCGAGTAATCTTTAAACATTGAAAAAAAAAAATCACACAAAAACACCCACCAGATCATTTTATCACTTTAGGTGGTCTGTCTATTGCTGTTCCCGGTGAGGTGCGCGGTCTGTACGAGGCTTGGAAACGACATGGTCGGTTACCGTGGAAACGCCTTCTCCAACCCGCCATTGATTTGGCCAAAGATGGATTTGAAGTAACTCCAGCTTTGGATGATGCACTGCAGACGACGAAAAATATTATAAAATATATTGAAAACGACCCAGGATTGAGGTGACTGACTCTAATGTAGATAACACGCTCTATCAGTGTTAAAGTAGCACTGATCACAAATAACAAATAAACCGGTTATGCTCACTGCCACTGCAATGCGCACAAAAGCAAATAATCTGAGGGACCAGTAAATATATATAACCTGGGGAGGGGAGGGGAGGATTTTTTGGGGGGCCGGGCATCGCATGTTTTTACAAGGTGAACTGGGAGAAGGGATCAACCGCCAGAGTTTGAAGGGGGGACTATAGACAATTAGTTGCCAATTAAATGGGAGAGCAGGGATTCTAAACGTCTGGGGTTTGATTTCTCGCGGGGATCCCAGTTTTTGTTTTCTCCGACTGCCATAACAGTGCTAATAAAGTCTTCACTTCTTTCACTTTCAATATTTCAGAGAGCTGCTCTTTACTGATAAAAACACGCCGTTTAAAAAAGGAGATAAAATTAAGAACGAAAAGTACGCAAAGACTCTGGAAACAGTACGTGACGAACCTGACTCCTTTTACAGTGGAACTCTCGCTACTGACATTTTAGATGACATGAGGGAAGTCAATGAGACCGGGAAGGTGACTGACAGAGATTTAAGAAATTATAAGCCGATAATAAGAGAGCCATACCAGACTAACATCGCGAACATGAGAATGTACCTGACTCCACCCCCGACGAGTGGCGCTGTGCTGGCACTTATCCTAAACATTTTGAGAGGTAGGAGTTGTTGACCAAACGACGTTTAACTTTCTTATAGAGAAAACTCTCCGAAAGCATATGGAAAGTTCCCTTTCTAATTAAGTGCTTTATGTAATGTTGAAATGACAGACTACTTTTTTTTGTCTTTTGAATTAATCGAAAACACGCCATCATCCAAGTATCCTGAGGCTGTTTAAAATAAGTATGCGTGACCTTAACTTAGCTAAAGCTGAATTAAAATTAAAGAAAATGAAAGCACATCTCCATACAGTGTTGGTTGACCCATTACCCTACTACGACTTTTTTTTCACGCCAAGCCACTTAAGTAAAATTTTTACTCAAAAGATTTATAAAACCAGCTTTCTGATCTGGACTGTTTCCATTGTAGGGTATGACATTCCATCATCAGCTCGCGATGACGTGCTTACGTATCACCGAATCATTGAGTCCTTTAAGTTCAGTTATGCATGGCGCAGTCTCCTTGGAGATCCCGAGTTTCATATCGGGATAGTAGGGGTAGGTGACATGTAACAGGTGGTACAAGAGTGACACTTTCATTAGTTTCTGTCCAACTGGGTGTTTGGTTAAGGCTTGTCAACCCATAACCAAAGTAGTCCAAAGTAACAAGCCTTTATGGTACAAAAACACTTTGCCGAAGAGCGCACATGTTTCCTGGATATCCAAAGAATAGAAACTTTTATTCTTGTTCTTTTGCTTCGTCATTATTCGTTGCCGTGGTGAGTCGGAGGAATTTGGTTGTTTCGCGATAAAATTTACCCGATTTCCTGGCCATATGGCCCTCTAATATCATTTTCATCCCACCTTATTGCAGTTATTTGGCAGTTAATCTTTTACAATCCCCCCCTCCTCTTTTCATACATCACTAACAACGACTGATCTCCCCTCCGTTGCCCAGAAAAAAGGCTGAAAACCGTGTGATTCCCCTCAAATCTCTCCACCCACCCCTCCTTACACTGCAAGCTCAAGAAAACGTCCGTGACCAAATGAAATTCGATCCATCAAGAAGACCACGAGTATTCATCTTGATTCTTTTTTGCAGATAGTAATTGGTAAGCACAAGTTTTCTTCGATGCAATTTTTGAACCAACCTGTGATTGAATTGTAGCAAAAGCAATGAAGGTGATAAGAATAAAGGAAACGATCAACAATTAAGGAAGAGTTTTTATTCCTGAATGTAAAGAGAACAGAATGGGGAATAAGCAAACTGATGTAAGTTTGTAAAGGGTCAAAAACTCAGGTAACATGTTGCAACTTTTACTTTTTTCCTCAAAGAAAGCACGAATGATGTTAGATCCACTACTAGGTGACTACCTACGTCAAAAAATACGGGATAATACGACTTACAAGAATGTATCGTATTACGGGAATTCCTTTTCGAACGCTGATTACGGTACGACACACGTGTCTGTTCTGGACGAAAATGGAGATGCAGTTTCTGTGACATCCACTATTAACATGAGGTGAGTTGACCTGAAAAAAACATACAAAAAATAATTGTCCTCAGACTCCTGACTTTGTTTACAATCTATGTTACAATTTTGTCGGACGAGACTAGTACCAGCTCTCGCGCAGTCAAAAAAGGTACTCCTGTTTTTAAGTATTTAAAGCTCACTTATCAGCATGTTATGGCTCAACTCGAAAAATAGAGACGTTCACGTAAGTATAACCTCAGAAATCCGTGCATTCTTTATCCAACAGCATCAAGTAGAGTACAAATAACGCGCAAATCGACTACAAGTATATATATCTTATTAGACGTTTTGTTGTGTAGTATCGCTGAGTATTTTTACGAGCCCTACGGGCTCGTCAAAATACAAATAACGAGTAAAAATACTCAGCGATACCACACAACAAAACGTCTAGTAAGTTATTTATTATCCAACACACCAAACTGTTATTTCAGTGCGGGCGAATTTCGCGGATATTTATTATTTACGGGGAATACGGGACGGAAGTATGCGAAGCGGAACGGAATTGGCGCGTTGTCGTGTTGCTGTTTCTGTTTTCTTCAAATAATGAAAAAATTTTAAAGTAGTCTAGCTGTTTTTCTTCTTTCGATTCATCTCATAAACTTGGATGTATATTTGCCAGCCATTCTAACTCTTCGTCATTTGAAATATGATTCAAATTGTCCGCCATTTTTTTTTCGTAACTATAATTCAATTCCTTGCTTGCGCGATGCGAGAAAACCTGTTTAACCGGTACTCTAGAGTACAAATACCGCGTGATGTTTGTACTCGTCTATGGCGTTATTTGTACTCTACGAAGTGTAGTTGGATAATAGCACGCGATATTTGACAGTTAGTTATTTTGTATTGTAAAATAAATCTGTTTAACCGGTCTCTGTGACTAGGTTTACACTAGAGGAGAGTTTTCCGGATTCATAAATGTTTCCGGATTCATCAATTTTGGAGCATTCGGATTCGTAGGCGTTTACACTGAAAGGATATTCGGATTCCTGACCGGTTACACACAACGATAACTCCAGGAACATTCGAAATGGAATGGTTACCAAGCCCAGTGTTCGTCGTTCGATCGACAAAGTGAAAATGCCTCCCTCAAAAAAGGGTAGAGTAGATCCAGATGCCATTGAGGCAAATTTGAGTTGGACAGATGCCAAGCAGTCTACGTCGTTGGCGATTAACTGTGGCTGACGTTAAACTTCCTTACAAAAATAATTTGCGTTTCTTCAGAAATACTGCGGTACACATGATAAAATTTATGGCCTGAACCTGCAACAAGATTAGCCAACCGGAGACCACCAACAATGTTAGCACCAGATCCATTTTGGTTTCACCGCAAACTCAAAAGATTGCACGCGGATTCGAGAAAAAAAGCGGTTACACGACTAAACTTTCCGGATTCAAAAGTTATCGGATTCAAAGTTCCCACTTTAAACTCCGGATTCAAAATCTCCGGAGACACGACCAAACCGGGAAGTTTTTATTTCGGATTCGTCCACTTTCGTATAAACGGCAGAATCAATCCGGTACTAAAACGTTTCGGATTCATCACGAATCCGGAACAATTTCCTCTAGTGTAAACCTAGTCTATATCTAACTAAAATACAGCAGTTGGATAGTAAATTACCTGGAGTGTAGTATCGCTGAGTATTTTCTACTCGTTGTTTGTCTTTTGGCTCGCCCTAGGGGCTCGATTAAGTACTGCAAAATTCGTACAAATACGTACACTCAACGATACTACACACCAAAATGTTGGTTAGGACTTGAGTCTTACGTCACTTGTCAATTTCGCAGCAGTTTGTAAAATCTTTATCATGATAACATGTGCCATTCTTTAACAGTAACGAAATTGTTTTGTTATGTTTTTCCAACAGGTTCGGCGCTAAATATCGATCCACCAGAACAGGCATCATCTACAACAATGAGATGGCAGATTTTGATATTCCTGGAGACAAACGAGTAGATGGTATTTCTCCTTCACCAGTTAATTTTCCTGAGAAAGGCAAGCGACCGTTGTCCTCCATGTGTCCCACCATTTTAACTGATAAAAGTGGAATTGTACGCCTCGTAATCGGTGCTTCTGGTGGGAAAAGGATAACCACAGCTGTGTCACTGGTACGTCCAATCGTATTTTTTGTTTTATCTACGTTCCTTGAATCTTACAATTTGATTATTATAGGTATATCTGTAATAAACATTGTTGTGGGATTCAGGGTGGGTGCCCCACCCAACTTTATCCACAGAGGAGGGGGAAAGATCGCAGAGAAACAAATGGACAAGAACCTTCTATATCTTTATTGTGCACCTGGAAATCCAATGGAATTGTTGCTCTTTTCGTATGGAATTTCCAGAAAAACGGACCCGGGTTGGAACGGTAAATCCACTCATGTCTGTTTATGAATAATTATAACGTTGATGGGTTCAATTCACACTTAAACGATGCTTAGATAAGCTGTATCTGTCCCCCCGGTGGATATTTACTTGAACGAAACCAACTCTTACTTTCAACCACCACCACTTTTGAATGATTGTACTTCGTAATAAGCTACCAGAATTACAATCTCAAACAATATAAAGTTGGTAAAGCGATCAAAAGATACCGAGCACTTCGTCATTAAAAGATGTTCTTCTGTCCAGTACCTGGCAAATTAATGCCGGCTGACATCGGAACATTAAATTTTAAATTGAGGGTACACAAGTAAGTTAAGGTAAACGATGAAGTCACTTATTCAATGAAAATATGAAGTTACGAATAAAAGTTTCCTGACATTTGCAATTTGCAAATAGCAAAGGATACCATTTCACAGAGTGTTATCTAGGATACTATTTACATCCAGGCGGGCGTAAAAGCTTACTCTAAGTTGTGACAAGATCCTAGCAGTTACGAAAATGTCAAGCTGTGCTCAGAAAGAAAGGGTGGATCGTTTCTGGACTTTTCCCTTTCACTAAATCACAATTTACTCATTTTATAATCATCTAAATTTGCCAAACAAAGGGTCTGCTTAACTCTAGCCCTTGCATTAGTTTTAGACTTCGCACGCACAAGCAAGCTGACGATTTGATAAATATGTTTTCATCAGGACAAAAACTAAGTAAATGAATACACCGATATTGGTTTGACGATCCCCTACAATTAAACAGTTTAAACGGGTTTTTCCTCGCTGATATATTCGAACTCGTGAAGCAAGAGTTCCATATAACCCCAACATTAATTATGCATAGAGTGTTGCAAAGAAACCTTTATATTTAGTTTTTATGAAGTGGAATGCATAATTAA
>NC_142531.1:9115559-9130559 GCF_964205215.1 Stylophora pistillata
AAATGTACAAAGTTTCAAAACGCATGTGCTGAGCTACTATTCTGCCAATCAGATCTCTAATTTGTTTTTCCACCTCCTCGTTGCCGTCGCCGTCGTGGTTTCTTAAGGTCCCTAACATCTCGAAACGAGATGCCATTGTTACAGAAAATCTTCAGCAACAACTTTTCGATAGCATAAGCTGTTGCTAGGCAACCTGAGTACCAATCATGAGCTAGTAATTTTGCTCTCTTCTCAAGCAAAATTAAGAAAAAATACCCTCTTCATTGACCAATCAGCGTTCAGTAATTTTGCCCTCTATTTTATTAACGGCGAAATTTTTTATTTGAAATATATACGACACTCGATTTAGCCGTGAATTAACGGCTAATTTTTGCGTTTGTAATAATTATATGTATGACACTCGATTTAGTCGAAAATTAACGGCTAATTTTTGCGTCTAGAATATATATGACACTCGATTTAGCCGTGAATTAACGGCGACATTTTTGGTTTCAATATATGACACTCGATTTAGCTGTGAATTAACGGATAATTTCTGCGTTTGTAATATGTGACACTCTATTTAGCCGAAAATTAACGGCTAATTTTTGCGTTTGAAATATATGTGACACTCGATTTAGCCGTTTATTACATCCATTTTGAAATCACTGGTGGTCGCTGTAATCTGATTGGCTCTAATTGGTGCGATTTATTCCCAAATCGTACCATTTTTTGCTCTAAATCGCATCTTTTTTCCAGCCAATGAGGAATTTACACTTAAAACAAACAACCAATCAGATTTCAAGGCTTGTTTAAAGTGACCAATCAAATTGCAGGAAAATGAAAAACAGAGTATCATCTGGCAAATTTTGCAACTTTTGTTTCCAAAACTCTTATTTTTCCCCCCAAAAATGGATGAGTTTAATTTCTTCCAGTTTTTTAATAATAACAATGAGATGCTTCAGGCTGAAGACCAACATGCCAGGGACTATCCCACTTTTTGTCTACATTTTGGTGAATATTTTGACGATTTTGTACCTTCTCAAGCTCAAAATCCGCGCGATCCCGAGTCCACCGAGTCAACAACAAACGAAGAAAATCAAAAGCCACTACAAGAGTTGGATGTTGCAAGATTTCCCATCATTTCAAGCGATGAAATACATGAGCTTAAGTCTGTCACTTCCAGTAAATATACGTCCCGCTCCACAAAACAATGGATTAATGTTTTCAGAAGCTGATGTCAATGCCACCATCTTGAATATGTCTCCATCGAAACAATGGCGCCTGAAGAACTTGATAAAGTCCTGAGTAAGTTTTACGCCGAAGTAAGAAAAAAGGACGGAGATGATTACGAGCCAGAATCCCTTAAAATCATGCAGAGTGCCATAGAACGATATCTAAAGGAGAAGTACTATCCATTGAGCATCGTGCAATCGAGGGAGTTTCACTCCTCAAGAGAAATCCTCAATGCGAAAGCAATTTCCCTGCGTCAACAAGGAAAGGGAAAGAGACCCAACAAAGCTCAGCCAATCACATCTGAAGAAGAGTCAGCCCTGTGGGAAAAAGGTCAGTTGGGTGATTTTAATGGAAAGGTCTTGACCAATGTCAACTTTAAAAATTTGACGGAACAACTGGGATTTCGTGGTCGCCAAGAACACTACGATGCGTACGTGGAAGACGTAATTATAAGACAGCGAGAAGATGGAACTGAAGTTGTTGAGTTCAGAGAAGGTCCTACTAAAACACGGAGCGGTGGTCTCACCATCAGGCCATGAACAACACCACAAGCAATGTTCAGCACCGATGGCGGAAAAAGCGATTGGTTGTCCAAGCGACCCGAAGGAATGAAGAACACAGGGCCACTCTATCTAAGCATCATAAATCGTCCTAAATCAGCAGATGTTTGGTATACCAAAGTTCGAATGGGACAAAACACCATCGGCAATTTAATGAAATCCATGGCCTCCTGTCTCAGGACGAATAAGAAGCTGACGAACCACAGCATGAGGAAAACATTAGTATAAAAACTGAAGAAATCAGGTCAACCGCGCAATATCATCTGTGAAATAACAGGCCATGCACGTGATTCTTCGTTAGACGACTACGATGAAATAGACGACAATCACAGGAAAGAACTGTCTCACATCATCAGTGGATATAAAGACGTGTCAAACGAAAGTCAAGCAAACGAAGTCTCCCGCCAAACACTGCAAATCAAGCCTCAAATCAAGAGATTGCAGTACAACATAAACGAACACTTCTGGTTCTTATTTATCACGTCCAACAACAAGGCCAAATGTATCAGGCCATGGGTTCCAATCCTGGTTTTCAGTCAGCTGAATTTTCAGGATTTCAACCACGTTTTCCATTGCAGTCTCCGCAGTACCGCATGGAAGTCTTCAGTTGTGCTGCTCCCGTTCCATCGCAGAATTACACAGGCTGCACCTTCAATTTCTTCTCCAGAGACAGCCAGAATTGTCCACCCCAACCACAGAAGAAGCGAAGGGCTTAGCTTACATCATCGAGTCAGACGACGAGGATTGAACTTAAACGTTGCACTATTTTTCTGAGTTATTGAGGACTTCTTGAATTTCTTGAATGAAACCATCCTCGGAGACCCAGGGGCTGAGTTGATTTCAAGTTAGGGCATGAAGAGCCCCTGGGGACATTGTCTTACAAGACTAGTTCCAAACGGTCGCAGTCGTTCTGCCATCTTATTGGTGCCAGAAAATATTTGTGTTTTTCTGCCCAATCAGAGTGAAGTGTGCTTTAGAGTCCTTCCGTTTGTTTTAACACGGACTTATACTAGTAGCACAGTTGCACGCCATGTTTGTTTGGACCGTGCGACGGAGATTGGCTTGAGGTAAAAGTTTCAGTCTCAACACACAAGGTAAGAGAAATCGATCAGATTGTCCGCGAAAATCTTACCGGAAATTATACTGAATACTTTCGCAGGTATTACTAGAGAACGTGTTTTAAAGTTTGCGAGGTTGGTATACAACACGGTGGCTGCAGTCATTGATATGTCGCTTTAAACTTTAAACGAGATTTAAGCTTAAATCTTTCTAGATTTTTTGCATAATTTGCTGTGACTGAAACTTTGCCAATCCCGTGAAGTTATTTCGTCGCACGGGCCACAGAGGTATGTCGAGCAACTGGCGCTTTCGCCTAGGTTACGTAGCTTTCTGCTTTCTGCTTTCTATGCGCGCCAAAATCTAATCTTAGCAGTAAAGTCGTTCACAATACGGCCAAGGTTGCAGAGAACGTTAAGTTCGTGGACGACCTCCTGCAAGTGCTAAGAGAAAACTTAGCTGTGTCTCCGGTTAGCTAATTAAAATCTGAACAAAAACTTATTAACGAGAACATCGTGCGAAGGAGAGATGTTTTCGGGCAGTTACCGAAGGGGTTTTGAAAGAGTTTAATCTTTCAACTGCTGCCTAGAGTGTTGAAATTCTTTAGCTAGTAAGGCCACGGATTCTCTTCTTGTTCCTTGGTCATTGTCATTTCACCTCTTCTGTCGATTGTTGAAGACCAAGTTAAATACCTTTGATCATTGGGAATCGATCCGATGCTGTTTTCAATGGGAAAAACAAAACCAAAGACCAAGAAATATTGGATGGAAAGGGCGGGTTTGCTTTATTGCAAATGTCAGCTTGGTAGTACAGGGTCATCTACCCACATCTAATAAGCAAAAGTTTCCATGCTTAGCTTTTCACGCACAGAAAGTTGCGCAAGTACCAGTTGCTCGACATACCTGCGTGGCCCGTGCGACGAAATAACTTCACGGGATTGGCAAAGTTTCAGTCACAGCAAATTATGCAAAAAATCTAGAAAGATTTAAGTTTAAATCTCGTTTAACGTTTAAAGCGACATATCAATGACTGCAACCATCGTGTTGTATACAAACCTTGCAAACTTTAAAGCACGTTCTCTAGTGATACCTGCGAAAGTATTCAGTATAATTTCCGCAGATATGATCGATTTCTCTTACATTGTGTGCTGAGACTGAAACTTTTCACCTCAAGCAAATCTCCGTCGCACAGTCCAAACAAACATAGCGAGCAACTGAGCTACTAGTGTATGTCCGTGTTAAAACACACGAAAGGACTCTAAAGCACACTTCACTCTGATTGGGCAGAAAAACACAAAGATTTTCTGGCACCAATCAGATGCCAGAACGACTGCGACCGTTTGGAACTAGTCTTGTAAGACAATGTCCCCAGGGGCTCTTTATGCCCTAACTTGAAATGGACCCACAGCCCCTGGGTCTCCGAGGATGGAATGACACTTGTCTTTCTTTTGATACGGTTGACTGAGTTTTTGACACATGACGTCAAAGTCTTCCTGTTTTGCATACAAAATAAGATGTGAATGCGTTTCCGGTTCCTCTTTTTATTTAAAAACCCGCTCAGTACTGCATGAATAAAATATTTGAATTGACCAAGTTCTGTATTTGGGCGATTTCAAAATGGATGTAATAAAGTGGTAATTGAACCTCGTGTCGTGCAATTTTGGTCTGAAATCATACTTGTGATTTCAAATCGAACTCGCGCTGCGCGCTCGTTCGATTTTGAAATCACGCGTATGATTTCAGCCTAAATTGCACTCCACTCAGTTCAATTACCATTATGAGTTAACGGCGAAATTTTTGGTTTGAAATACATATGACACTCGATTTAGCCGTGAATTAACGGCGAAATAAATTATGTCTTTGCAATAATCTCGCGAGTAACGTGAGTAACGGCGAAATTTTTGGTTTGCATAATTATTACAAACCAAACATTCCGCCGTTAATTTACGACTAAATTACGGCTATATAAAATTTCATTTAATTTTTTACTAAATTTAATCTATACTAAATGACTTATTGGCTAAAAATTTTTAATATATGTAAAGAAATTTTATCGCAAAATTTTCACTTATTGGGAGCTCCGCTTTTAGGTTTGGCTAAATCTATATATTAGAAGGCATAAAAGGACGAGGTCACAATGACACAGGTAGCGAATCGTTCGCTGTGGTACAGGTGATTTAGAACAGTCGTTCTTATTGAAAAAAACACAGTGCTCGAGAGAAATGCAAATGATGCAATCCACCAAATAACTGAACTATTTGATTAAATATTTCAGTCAGTTTTGTTGACTAACCTTAACTTGCTTCGGTAACGCCATATTCTCAACTGTTTTCATAACACAGTCGTTCTTATGGAAAAAAGGCAATGTTCGAGAGAAATGCAAATGATGTAATCCCCTAGATAACTGAACTATTTGATTAATATAGTTCACTATGTTTGAAAAAGTCTATAACTTATTTCCAGTCATTGCTATTTTAATTATATACAGTGAATAAAGGTAAGTTGTATAAAAAATGCCATCCTGTTTTCAGCAAACTTTGTTTGTTTCGTTTCTCTGCATCAGCTCGCGTTTCAGATAGTTACACTTTTGCGACTCGATCACAGACTTGACTCTTGCGTTAACTTGCGTTAATCTTGCGTTAACTTGCGTTAATCTTGCGTTAACTTGCGTTAATCTTGCGTTAACTTGCGTTAATCTTGCGTTAACTTGCGTTAATCTTGCGTTAACTTGCGTTAATGTTGCGTTAACTTGCGTTAATGTTGCGTTAACTTGCGGTAATCTTGCGTTAACCTACGTTAACTTGCCGTCTAGAAGTATCATTTAGCGGAACCATCATGGCTGGTTGCAACGAAAGATGTAACCTTCCTACTGCCAAGAGTGACCAAGACAGAATTTCTCCTTACAATATTAATACAATATCAAGCAAACAAGAAATAAGAACAAAGGAAAATATCAATCAGGGGATTATTAGTTGATCCAATACCAAATTCTCCACAGTAACATCATAAGAATTTTATGCCAGTCAGTAGGGAGAATTTCTGATGAGATCTTGGGAGTGAAAGGGTTAAGAAATGATAAGCATGCAGCGTGTAACCACCGAGTTATGGATGCATACGGGAGGTTGCTAAGCACGAAAGAAAAGTATAAGTCGTAAGAGTCGCACGAGGCGAAAAACGAGTGCGACTCTGACCTCTTGAGCGCTTAGAAAACATCCCAAGCGCGTCAATGACTCGGTTGTTCCATGCTGCCCGCCAATTTAGACTTTCAAACATCTTTCGTTTCGTGTAGAATGAAGAATCTAGACCTTTAATCGAAATATTTCTATCAGAGAACACTTGCATGTCAGAGAGCTCATTAAACTGAGCTCGCATCTCCTAACATATTATAACACATTTTAATTTGATCATTACTCAATCGTGGAAAATTGAGAACAAGAGACGATTGAGTAGACAACCCTAGGGGCGGGGGCACGGGTTGTCTAGCTAAAGTTTCTAAGAAATCGTAAGAATCGATCTCGAGTTTTACACCTTCTTGCAACGTCCGAGACGCATTTTCATCCCAAAATGGAAGCTACGATAAGCGACAACTGGTAAGCGTAATCAGTTTTCTTCTCAGTACTCCGTATATGCAATGTGCAGTTTCTGTTGTGATGAACTTACACAACCAGACCCAAAGTTTGGAAATTTTGTCGAAAGCATTACTCATATCGATTCAGATTCTGTCAAATTTTCAAATCGTTTGACCTCAAATATGTAGCCAGTGATGACACAAAATCGACAGAAGATAAAAATGTCATATTCTACAAACTGAATGTGTCACGAAATTTAAGTATCTGCTTCAGAAGCAGTCCATGACGTTTTCCAGCTCGATCGATTTTCTGCTAAATGGCGTAATAGCACGTGGTTTTCCCAGAAAACTACACTGACGACATACTTGTCGTAATCCTTCATATCGGGTTGGTGGAGATCATTCGACTGGACTTTTTATATATCGCGACAACTCGCAATTAAAATCAACCAGAATACTTTTTTAAACAACAACTAAACTTTGCATTTATATCACTTGATAAAGATATCTTTAATCTATCATTTAGCTGAGTAGCATTATCTCTTTTCAGAAAGAAAAAAAATGTATAGTGACGTTCGTTTCCGGCACACATGTCGGAAAATATTACTGTGAGAAGTCCCTGGATTTTCAATAAATGCTTTTAAATCTAATCCAGGATAAGTACTAATCTCTGCGTACTTTGACCCAGAAACAGAAAATTTGACGCAGCATATTCAAATTTTTATTTCAAAGCAAAGTAACTCACGCGGAAAGAATTGCTTCGTTTCGACCCAATAAACACTTGGCTCGTTTCTTCATTATCAAAAGGAAGTCTGTGATAAACGAATGTCATGTGCTAACCGCCGCTCGTGCGCCACAACTGATCAAGACGTATTTTTACGACTGATATACGATACGATTTCTTGTGACACATTGCCGTGTAATCTTTATGTCCTTCGAACTCTTCCCTTTTTGAGGCAAAAGCCAACATACAGTTTTTATACGACCTACAAACGAGGCAATAATTTAATATGACTCCTTTTTTTAGGAAGATCAGAATAGTTGTGGTTATGGGGGTGACTTCACTTTTGGGGCCGCGCGTTGTCTTTCTTTCTTATATCAAAACAAGAGATTCCCCCTCTGATAAATCATCTGGTGATATATCATCTTGTGATACATCATCTGGTGATATATCCTCTGGTGATAAATCATTGGGCAACTACAGTAAATGGGCCGTTGCACCACTCGTGCGCCACAACTAATCAAGACGTAATTTAATGACTGATATACGATACGATTTCTTGTGACACACTGTAATCTTTATGTCTTTCGAACTCTTCCCTTTTCGAGGCAAACGCCACCATTCAGTTTTTATACTACCTAAAATCAAGCCAATAATTTAATCTGACCGTTCTCTTTTTAGGAAGATCAGAATAGTTGTGGTTATGGGGGTGACTTCACTTTTGGGGCCGGGTGTTGTCTTTCTTTCTTATATCAAAACAAGAGATTCTCCCCCCGATAAATCAACTGGTGATATATCATCTGGTGATATATCATCTGGTGATAAATCTTCTGGTGATAATTCATTTGGCATCTACGGCAAATGGGCCGTTGCCACGGATACACCAAATTGTTCCAAAATCGGAAACGAGATCCTCAAAGCTAACGGTTCCGCAGTGGATGCTGCCATCGCCGCCATGTTCTGTTTGGGTGTGGTCAGCATGCACTCATCAGGGATAAGAGGTGGGGGAGTGATGTTGGTGTACAATCAAACATTAAAGAAAGCAACAGTCATCGACTTCAGAGAAACTGTCCCAGCTACAGCCGACGAGAACATGTTCAAGAAAAAAGCCAAGAAAGGTCATTAATTTTGTTTTTTTTGCGTGTTTTTCTTTTGGAAGCCATAATAGGGATATATATATATATACATATATATATAATACGTTAAAAGGCCTCGAGCCAACAATGACGCCGCGCCAGAAGGATCCAAAAGGATTCACAGTCCAAACCTCGATAAATGGTAGGAGAAGTAGTGTGGCACATGAGGACGGACATCTTCGAGCGAAGGAAGACATATACTCAATAAAAAGTCTAAAAAGTTTAATAAAATACGTTTCGGCCCGAGACCTTCATCAGTTGTAATACAATGACTTAAAAATTCCTTAAATAGATTTATATAAGGCGTGATGACATATATAAACAAACACAGTAATTACTACGCGAAAACTTATCACTATAAAAAGAAAAAAAAAAATTGTCGAATCCACTGAAAATGTAAAGGAACCAGCGTTGACTTGAAAGGCGAGAATTGTACTAAAATTCCCAATTAACGCTGAGACTGGGACCTTTGATGCCCGCCCAATTTGAAAAAATTCTCCGCATTAATTATAGTTTATTCTTTTTTTGGAGTGAAATTCCTGGCGCTTATTCAAGCCGAAGGGTGCCAGAGAGAACAGCTGTGCGCTCCAATATGCTTCTTTGGTAATTAGAAGTTTCTCGATGTTACCTGAATAGTTTACTGTTGTCTGCACTTGATCAATGCATTGGAATGAGAAATCGCTTAAATCATGTGGTGTTTTGTTAAAATGTACCGCTACTTCACAGGTCTTTTTCTTAGTGACCATAGCAGACATGTGGCTGCGAAATCTAACCCTAAAGTCATTTGTTGTGGAACCAATGTATTGTAGGCAGCATTTCTTGCACGAAGCCAAATAAATTATGTTCTTAGAATCACAGGAAAGTTTCGATCGTATCTTGTAACTTTTGCCTGTTTGAAAACTTAGAAAGGAATTAGATTCAACCAAGAAGTTGCGACAAAGATCGCATCTTGTTCTATTACATTTAAAACATCCCTTGACCTCGGCAACCCTTCGCTTTCAGTGTTAGGGCCATAATGGGATGGCGCCAACAGTTCTTTAAGGTTTTTAGATCTGCGGAAGGATACTATGATGGAGTTTGAAGGAAAAAGCTCTTTTAACTTGAGATTGGATTCCAAAATACCCAGATGTTTTTTAATGATGCGACTTACATGAGGTAAATTTGGATTAAATGTGGTCACAAATGGGAATAATTTCCTCTTAGATCTGGCCTGAGTCCTAAGTAGATCACTTCTAGGTATGGTAGAGGCCTTACGAAACTGGTCCTCCACTAATTTGGAAGGGTAACCCTGAATATTGGCGCCATCCCGTTATGGCCCTAACACTGAAAGCGAAGGGGTTGCCGAGGTCAAGGGATGTTTTAAATGTAATAGAACAAGATGCGATCTTTGTCGCAACTTCTTGGTTGAATCTAATTCCTTTCTAAGTTTTCAAACAGGCAAAAGTTACAAGATACGATCGAAACTTTCCTGTGATTCTAAGAACATAATTTATTTGGCTTCGTGCAAGAAATGCCGCCTACAATACATTGGTTCCACAACAAATGACTTTAGGGTTAGATTTCGCAGCCACATGTCTGCTATGGTCACTAAGAAAAAGACCTGTGAAGTAGCGGTACATTTTAACAAAACACCACATGATTTAAGCGACTTCTCATTCCAATGCATTGATCAAGTGCAGGCAACAGTAAACTATTCAGGTAACATCGAGAAACTTCTAATTACCAAAGAAGCATATTGGAGCGCACAGCTGTTCTCTCTGGCACCCTTCGGCTTGAATAAGCGCCAGGAATTTCACTCCAAAAAAAGAATAAACTATAATTAATGCGGAGAATTTTTTCAAATTGGGCGGGCATCAAAGGTCCCTGTCTCAGTGTTAAATAGGAATTTTAGTACAATTCTCGCCTTTCAAGTCTACGCTGGTTCCTTTACATTTTCAGTGGATTCTACAATCTTTTTTTTTTTTTTATTTCTTTTTATAGTGATAAGTTTTCACGTAGTAATTACTGTGTTTGTTTATATGTGTCATCACGCCCTATATAAATCTATTTAAGGAATTTTTAAGTCATTGTATTACAACTGATAAAGGTCTCGGACGGAAACGTCTATTATTAAACTTTTTAGACTTTTTATTGAGTATATGTCTTCCTTCGCTCGAAGTTGTCCGTCCTCGTGTGCCACACTACTTCTCCTCTCTCTCTCTCTCTCTCTCTCTCTCTCTCTCTCTCTCTATATATATATATATATATATATAACTGCAGACAGTACTGTTTCGGCCTTCTGGGCCTCATCAGTGCAGTTTTTTTGTTTTTTGTTTTTCAGGCGCCCCCGGCCACGGACCCTTTAGTGCAATGGTCAGTGCTGCAACGGCCGGACGACATATACTTAACGGAACCGGAGTGCAATGGTTCCGCCGAGTAACTGAAGGAGGGTACACCAGTACGCCAAAATCGCCCAGGAATCGAACCTGGCCCCCCGGAAGCGCTCCCCGCCTAACGGGGCACCTGAACAGTCGGGGTGTGCAAGGACTGCTGTTGGGTAACGAGTCCCATAATGCAGAGAACTACATGCTATGAGACCCTAACCCGCGTCAGGTAAGTATCAGTGCAGTGCTAATGCTTGGATGGAGGAGAACCAATATGGTCACCCCAAACGATCCAACCTTTGTGGTATCGTCTAAGCCATGCCAGAGTGCTCAAACTAGAGTACACTAGCGAGCATGCGCAATTGCAGAGCAATGACTCATCCTAGCTAGAGTGCTCAATTTGGACATGAAAGCAAAGCTTTGTATGCCAAAGAGCTATATATATATATATAGAGTTATATAGCTCTTTGGCATACAAAGCTTTGCTTTCATGTCCAAATTGAGCACTCTATCTAGGATGAGTCATTGCCGTTGCAATTGCGCATGCTCGCTGGTTTACTCTAGTTTGAGCACTCTGGCATGGCTTAGACGATACCACAAAGGTTGGGTCGTTTGGGGTGACCCTCTCGGTTCTCCCCCATCCTAGCATTAGCACTGCACTGATGAGGCACTGATACTTACCTGACGCGGGTTAGGGTCTCATAGCATGTAGTTCTCTGCATTATGGGACTCGTTACCCAACAGCAGTCCTTGCACACCTCGACTGTTCAGGTGCCCCGTTAGGCGGGGAGCGCTTCCGGGGGGCCAGGTTCGATTCCTGGGCGATTTTGGCGTACTGGTGTACCCTCCTTCAGGCGTTACTCGGCGGAACCATTGCACTCCGGTTCCGTTAAGTATATATGTCGTCCGGCCGTTGCAGCACTGACCATTGCACTAATGGGTCCGTGGCCGGGGGCGCCTGAAAAACAAAAAAAAAAAACTGCACTGATGAGGCCCAGAAGGCCGAAACAGTACTGTCTGCAGTTATATATATATATATATATATATATATATATATATATATATATATACCGTATTTATTCGCCTATAAGCCGAGCGATTTTTCCAACAAATTAAACTGAGAACAGGTAAATTCTCGCCAAGGAAGGGGGTTCGGCTTATAGCCGAGTATTTTCGCCAAAAAATATTTACTGGTGCTTAACAAGATTCGAAATTCAATGTTTATTCGACTGTAAGCCGAGCGATTATCAACAAACACAAATTTCCGAGATCACGAAAGGTAGGTACACGTAAATCATTGTTGGTTCTGCTCGACGGAAGCTCGAATCGCATAGGAGTTTCATCCATATATTTGAACAGCCTGGAGAGCGAATGGCCATACCGCTGCCGAAGTGCGATCACGAACCGACGGAACTGGATGATCTTTTCTTCCAGATCTTGTGGGAGTCGCTGGGCCAGGGTTGTCCTAGTGCGAAGGCTGATGGAATGGCTCTTTTTCCATCTCTGGTAGCAACCCAGTGAGGCTCTGAAGTCTGGATCACTGCTCAACTCCTTCGCTTTTAGCCGTAGAATTAATCCGCTTACAGCAATTCCTGTAAAAGATAACAGAGATCAATTGTTTGACTGGTTTTCACGACATGAAAAACTGGCCAATCAGAAGCGGTCATTCCCACGGTTTGTGTAAACATTGCAACACCATCTGACAGATATCAGTTGATCGAAGCTTTTCATTGTTTTAAAGAAGCGAAAGACTTACCTTGACTCCCCTGCTCTGAAAACCAGTCCAGTAGTGTTTGATCCAATTCAGGATACTTTGGCGAAAAGCAGCCCATCGTCTTTCGCTTTGCTGACATTTTAAGCTCACCATAAAACAGGTTCGCTGGATCTTTTCGCCAGCGACGCACCATCGATTCACTGATTCCGTAATCTCTAGCGATGTCGGAGTTGTTCTCGACGGCCTCTGCTTCAGCAACGACTTTTAGTTTGAACGCTAAGTTGTATGAAGAACGACGAACTTTCGGCATAATGATCGATTACGATAACTTTGAAAGAGAGCGATTGTTTGAGACAGGATTCTGAACTCAGGTGAATGTTTTGTTATGTCACGCATGATTCTATTTATTTACACATTAAATTCAACTCATCTGTGATTTGTTGTTACTTTCAATTAAACGACCAATAACAACTGACGTATATGAGAACGATCCTTCGCAGTAAAGCACTATTTGAGCAATAGTGAAAATCAGACCTGAAAAAAAATTTCAGGCCTGTACGGGACTCGAACCACTGACCTCTGCGATACTAGTGCAGCGCTCTACCAATTGAGCTAACAAGCCAACTGGGAGCAGGCCATCAAATTAATTCGATATAAACCCGTAGATGATAAATCAAACAACAACAAACATATGAAACATATGTGTGAACTGCGGTTATGAGACGTATATGAGAACGATCCTTCGCAGTAAAGCACTATTTGAGCAATAGTGAAAATCAGACCTGAAAAAAATTTCAGGCCTGTACGGGACTCGAACCACTGACCTCTGCGATACTAGTGCAGCGCTCTACCAATTGAGCTAACAAGCCAACTGGGAGCAGGCCATCAAATTAATTCGATATAAACCCGTAGATGATAAATCAAACAACAACAAACATATGAAACATATGTGTGAACTGCGGTTATGAGGTCAGGTCTGATTTTCACTATTGCTCAAATAGTGCTTTACTGCGAAGGATCGTTCTCATATACGTCTCATAACCGCAGTTCACACATATGTTTCATATGTTTGTTGTTGTTTGATTTATCATCTACGGGTTTATATCGAATTAATTTGATGGCCTGCTCCCAGTTGGCTTGTTAGCTCAAATGGTAGAGCGCTGCACTAGTATCGCAGAGGTCAGTGGTTCGAGTCCCGTACAGGCCTGAAATTTTTTTCAGGTCTGATTTTCACTATTGCTCAAATAGTGCTTTACTGCGAAGGATCGTTCTCATATACGTCTCATAACCGCAGTTCACACATATGTTTCATATGTTTGTTGTTAATAACAACTGAGTAAATAACCTACTTTTAGGTTACATGTTTCCCGAGAGGGAAGCTCCTTTTGTTTTCGGTTTCTGTTAATTCATCTCAGTTAACGACACGCGTGGAGTACTTTGCAATTATTAGGTCTCGGCTTATAGCCGAATGTTTTGTGTTTAGTTTTTATTTCAATGCAACAGCTGCTGACATGAAGAAGTTTAGGGTCTCGGCTTATAGCCGAGATCGGCTTATAGGCGAATAAATACGGTATATATCTATATATATATATATACCAAATAGTACTTTTCGCGCGCGCTGATTGGCTAGTTCGGAAGTGATTAGCATGCACTATTCATCTCCGAGCGGCCGTGAGAAATATCCGCGCGTGTATATACAGATCTCAACTCATTGCTTGGTTTCTGTGACATATAGATACATACTAGGACAATCATTCTCATCTGTGTTGGTGAAAGTGCTGGATATTATGACCTCTGCTTTGGTGAACAATTGTCAATTTTTGCTTTCTCCGCTTCAATAGATTATTAGATTTTTTTTTCCTAATTCAGTGTATCTCAAGGTGTGCATTTGAACATATCCTCCTGTATGTTAATTTGCATCATATGAATATCAAATATTATTATTATTATTATTATTATTATTATTATTATTATCATTATTATTATGAAAACCCTAGAAATCGAAAAACGCATTAAAATGTCCATCAGAAGCTAAGAAAAACACACCTCGTCTTCGTTTACTTCTCGAACTTTTCGATAATAATAAAGATGATAATAATGATGATAATAAAAATGATTATAGTGATAACAATGATAACAGTAATTTTAAGTCTCTTGACAAAGGAAATGCAAAGTCTTCAAATGTTCAACGCAAAAGAATAAGAAAAATTTACTATAAAAATAATCTATAACTGATGAGTTTAAGAAAGTCTTGCTCGACCCTTCTCTACTTCCAGATCCCTGTCTTTAATGTCTAAGTTCCTCCTTGGGGTTCTAGATCCCCATAGACGTAGGAGCGCGCTCCGCAAAATTGCAAAGGACACTATTATTATGTGGCAGTTAAAACGTCTGGATGCCAGAACCTTTATACACGAAAGCTAGGCGTCTAGGACGTGGCCAGCTAACATGTTTAGAATTTACATATGTACCCCCAACCCCTCAAAAAAAGAAAAACTAATACAAAATGATAAAAAAAAAGAAAAAAAAGAAACTTCTAAAAAAAAAAAAACCCTAGTGGCTAGTCCTAATGTCTTAAATACTCAACAAAATAACACATGGCTAAGATTAAGTCTTCAACTCATGACTTTCAAAGATCTTGCAATCTTGAGTGAACTGCTGACTACAGACT
>NC_142531.1:9135559-9138059 GCF_964205215.1 Stylophora pistillata
ACTGACATTTTGGATGACATGAAGGAAGTCAATGAGACCGGGAAGGTGACTGACAGAGATTTAAGAAATTATAAGCCGATAATAAGAGAGCCATACCTGACTAACATCGCGAACATGAGAATGTACCTGACTCCACCCCCGACGAGTGGCGCTGTGCTGGCACTTATCTTAAACATTTTGAGAGGTAGGAGTTGTTGACCAAACGACGTTTAACTTTCTCGTGGAGAAAACTCTCCGAAAGCGTATGGGATTTTCCTTTTCTAATTAAGTGTTTTATGTAATGTTCAAATGACTGACTGTATTTCTTTGTCTCTTGAATGAGTCGAAAACACGCCATCATCCAAGTACCCTGAGGCTGTTAAAAATAAGCATGCGTGACCATAACTTAGCTAAAGCTGAATTGAAATCAAAGAAATTTAAAGCACAAAGGTTGACCCATCATCCTACTACGACTTGTTTTTCATGTCCAGCCAAATTTACAGAAATTTTTACTCAAAAGATTTATAAATAATTTTGTAATAATAATAATAATTTTTATTAATTTCTATTGCGCAATTATCGATATAAATTTTCAATTGCGCATTACAATATGATCTTAATACAAATATATAAAAATACAAATGTAAATGTAGATTTAGATATATAAATACAAGTAGAAAATATAAGATATATGTAAAAGAAAAGCATCACATCTAACACTATAAAAAGGCTAGTCTAAAAAGATAAGTCTTGATTGCCGTCTTGAATTTATTAATTGAATTTAGGTCCCTGATATCACTAGGAAGCTCGTTCCATAATTCGAGGGCAGCCACGAAGAATGACCGGTCTCCGAGAGTCTTGCGAGACTTCAATGCAGGATAGTTTAACGTCAAGGACTTCATTGAACGCAGGCAAAATCTACTTGATGATACATCTCTAATTGAGATTAATTCGCTAATATAGACGGGCGCCAGACCGTGGATAGCTTTAAAAGTAATTAAAAGCCCTTTAAAGATGATTCTATATTTGACGGACAGCCAGTTCAATGATTTCAGAAGCGGCGTTACATGGCAGTAGTTGCTTTCTTCAAATATAAGGCGCGCGGCTGCATTTTGTACCCGCTGCAACTTTTGTAGGTGGCAGTTACAATAATCAATTCTGCTAGATGCAACCAGCTTTCTGATGTGGAATGTTTCCACTGTAGGGTATGACATGACAAAAGCAGTTCGCGATGACGTGCTTACGTATCACCGAATCATTGAATCCTTTAAGTTCAGTTATGCATGGCGCAGTCTCCTTGGAGATCCCAAGTTTGATATCAGGATAGTAGGGATAGGTGACATGTAACAGGTGGTACAGAAGTGACACTTTCATTAGTTTCTGTCCAACTGGCTGTTTGGTTAATACTTGTCAACCCATAACCAAAGTGGTCCAAAGTAATAAGCCTTGATGGTGCAAAAACACTTTGGCGAAGAGCGAACATGTTCCCTGGACATCCAAAGAATAGCAACTTTTCTTCTAGTTCTTTTGCTTCATCATTATTCGTTGCCGTGGTGAGTTGGAGGATTTTGGTTGTTTCACGATACAATTTATAATTACCTGATTTCCCGACCATAAAGCTTTCTATTATTATTTTGATCCCCCTTATTGCAGTCATTTGGCAGTTAATCTTTTATAATCCCCTACTTCATACATCACAGGCAACGACTGATCTCCCCTCCGTTGCCCAAAAAAAGAGTCTGAAAACCATGTGACCCCCCTCAAATCTCTCCACCCTCCCCTCCCTAGACAGCAAGCTCAAGGAAACGTCAGCGACCAAATGAAACTCGAGCCATCAAGAAGACCACGAGTCTTCATCTTGATTCTTCTTTGCAGATGATTGCCAAGCACAAGTTTTCTTCGATGCGATATTTGAACCAACCTGTGATTGAATTGTAGCAAAAGCAACTCCAAACATCAAAGACTGCATTTAACCCATTGTCCCTAAGAGAGACCCCCCGGATTCAAGCATGAAGGTCATGAGAATAATGGAAACGATCAACAATTAAGGAAGAGTTTTTATTCCTCAATGTAAGGAGAACAGAATGTAGAATATACAAGCTGATGTGAGGTTGTAAAGGGTAAAAAAATCAGGTTGCAACTTTTACTTTTTTCTTCAAAGACAGCGCGAATGATGTTAGATCAACTACTAGGTGATTACCTACGTCAAAGAATACGGGATAATACGACTTACAACAATGTATCACATTACGGAGATTCCTTTTCGAACGCTGATTACGGTACGACACACTTGTCTGTTCTGGATGAAAATGGAGATGCAGTTTCTGTGACATCCACTATTAATATGAGGTGAGTTGATCTGAAAAGTTTGAAAATATGGGTTGCACCTGACAGTGGACCTTGCGTTCACCATGGCTAAGGGTTCGGGAAGGGTAGCTTCTCATCGTTTCTACTTTCGACCCTGGAACAGCCGCAGTCGCAGTTTTTGAAAATTGTTGGAATATGACTATCGCTTTCGACT
>NC_142531.1:9143059-9180559 GCF_964205215.1 Stylophora pistillata
TTACAAAAGGGGGTCACAAACACCCCAGGACTACATCCTTGCCCATGCTAACTCTTTGCCCAGAGAGCTAACAAAAGTTCGGAAATAGAGACACTTTTTTTTTCAGTGAGTCGAAGCACGTAGTTATTGACTCAGTCCCCCTTCTCCAAGGTGGATCAACATCGCCTCTATGGCATATATTGATGTAAATGAAGCATGGCAGTTATTTTTGCACCTGCAGGTCTTGATGAACAAACTCTGGTTCGACTATGACTTATCAGAGGCGGTAAATAAATCTCGATTGCATTCACAGCTGGTTCCTGATCAAGTACTTTATGAAAAAGATGAGCACTATCGCATTGACAAGTACGTAATAGACGGCTTGAGAGAACGAGGTCACAACGTCACCGATAGTGATGATTTTGCTGTGGTGCAGGCGATTACGAGGGAACCTGGAAGAGAAATATACGCCAAGTCTGACCCGAGAAAGCATGGTGCGCCCACGGGTCAATAAATGTTTGGTCCCGACGCACTCGCCTAACCCTAACTCGCTTTTAAAAGCTATCCTGTGTAATAAAAACCCTAATTACCGTAAATGGGCAGAAAAAAACGCTATGAGGCTTAGAGCTGGTGTTAAAAGATAGAAAGTGCATTTTCCTTTTCAATTTAATAGCAGGTCTCCGGCATCTTTTGCCGAAATTAATGTTTGTAGCTAGGATTTAAAACGGTTTTAGCTTATGATTCTTGTTGATAGGGTCCTCGAACATCGTTTCTGTTTTGTAAATGTTTTTATAAATGAAACGGAAAGACGCATTGAATTCGTTTGTCTTTTTCCACTGATTTAATTTTCTTTTCTTTGCGTTAGTTCGACTCAGCTCGTCATGGACGCACAGAATTTAATTTGCTAAGGTACAACTTGTCACGTGCTATAGATTCAATAAACAGAACTGTTGGCAGTACGTTTTGAGTATAATAATTTCATGGTTTCAATGGCGCGATGGCTTTTACGTCGGGCTAACGGTTAAAGTTTTAGCCATTTTACACCCCACAGTTAATATCATGCCATTGTTCCCATCAAAATTTTTTTAACGGTTAACCTTTTTACAACTAACGGTTAAAATTTGTCCACTTAAACCCTAACGACTAAATTTTTGGCCATTTTACTATCGGTCGATCCTGTTGAGACCCTCTTTTAACCAATCAGACGCAGAGCAGGCGAATGGTATTCAACTGAAAATGCCACAGAAACCAAGATCACAAAATCGAGGGAAGACATTATGGCGGCCAATTTTTGTCTTTCAGCGAAATTCCTTCTGCTTTCAGTCGCAGATTTGCACACTTCGAAATTCTTCTACTTTTTCCATATCCAACAGTTCGAGTGAATCATCGTTTTGTTTTTGTTAACAGCGAGCGTCTGGGCCAGCAACTGAAGTACGCGCGTGACCTCAATAAGCCTACAGAAACGACAGCCGTTACTACCCATGCTTTTGCAACCGTTTAAATATGGTTTGTCCAAACCTACTACGAAGAAACAAACAGGCTAGGAAAGACATAAAAAAAAACAATTTTTTAGTAAATCTCTATATTTTGCCACTCAACTGCGATGCTCCCACGGTTAACTGAAGAATTATTATTCGAAAGCTCTAGAATATCTAAGCAACTATCTCAAAAGGTAACTATTTGTGGGCTTGGCATGTCATGGTTTCTTGAGCTACTTTCTAAATTAAGAGCGAATGTTACCAATGGTCAAACATTTGGTGGCAACAGCTGAAAAATCAATTTCGCCCATATTTCAAAGTGAAGTAGGTCTCAATGGAAAATAAATCGCTGCATACTCCGTTTGGCTGAATATCGATTTATTTTCGAGAAAATCGATAACAACTGAATTCCGTCAAAATGTGGCTGTTGAGGCTCAAAATTTCAGACGCATCTCGAAGCGCCGCGTCACACAATGAAAAAACTTACATTGATAAAAAGTACCAAGTCTTGAAAAACACCACCAAAACATATGTTGATTGCAATTTGAGCAAATCTTGACCATTTATTTACACAATCTAATTGAATTATCCGACCTACTTTCAACTAGATTAAAAATAGGTTAAAAGTAGCCCGTGATTTAACTATGTGCTATACAAAATAATTAACCAGAAGTTTGGGTTTCGGAAGGTGGAAAGTATTTATTTTGGATCTCCAAAGGATTTTTTGGGGAAATGATTCGGGACGATTTAATCAAAGTTTAAAGTTGGATAAAGTACGCCGATTCCACGGTATCGTCAATTGGTCAAAATGTACACTTACTCACGCAAACTTAAGAACGTGTCTGTAAGAATGAAACATCTTGGGAAAGGAAAATTTTCAACCCCCTTCAAATTTTGCATGCAGTTAGGCACTCAGGAGGGATGCACAAAAATACCCTTTCATAAGGTTGCAGCACCCTCATTGCCATGGTAATAACGGCTGCTTGTTCGAGGCCTGGGGCCTCATTTCCATGTAAAAACATCGCAAAAAAAGTGTAAAATGCTTATTTCTCTATCTCAAGCTGAATACAACATTACAAATTGGTACTTCTAGCATACATAGTGACATCATTCGTCTTTACACCTTTCGCTCCGACGAAGGGCTAACGCTCGAAACGTCAGCTTTTGTAATCATTACGCTGGCCAATTTACCATTTCAACTTTTGTTGATATATCCAAATTATTTCGTTACTCCCACCGACGCAGCCCCAAACAGTTTCTTTCGAAACTATCAGCCTTTATTCATTCGTCTTTACTTTGATGCATTCAGTTTTCCCTGGGAGTGAATGTGAACACAACAATAGATTATTTATCTTGGTACAGTTTCGGTCATTTTTGCTGTAGGGTAAAACAGGGAAAACGTTTGTCTAAATTTCTCCGAAAGTACACCGATTCTGGAACTGAAACTACGCACTTAGCTGGTTATAATATTCTAGTTTTTAAATATGTAAAAATATCTGCGGGCCGGCCTCTACTTTTCATAGTGGCAATTCGCGAACGAAGCTAAAAAAATCAGATATCGTATAAATTGGCTATGTTTACATCTAATGTTCTCAACAACAAACGTTTCAGACAAATGAGAAGCGCGAGACTTTGAAAGAATGTTATCTTCTGAGCAATATCCGAAGAGAGATCTCGCCTCTAGCTTTAATATTTAAAAAAAAATTGATCAACGACCCAAGTAGTGCGTTCTCATAGTCACTTCTATCGAGTCATCAAACTGCACCAAGGAATCACATGAGATAGCTAGGCGCCTGCTCATACTCAGTATTTACAGCCGATTGTGAGTGTCTCACAGAAAGCATGGGGTACTGTGGAGAAATTACCCCAAATTAAATAATGGTAAAATCAGTGGGTGGGTACAGCGATAGTAGAACATATTTGTCTCAATAATGGAGTTGATAATGGGTGGGCGTGTGATCCCTTGTTGCAGTTTGATGACTCGATGGAATTCCAATCAAACTTCAACCTACAGGTAAGTCTCGTTTAATTTTTCAATTCTATCTCGTCATAGCTGCCCCAGGGATCTCGTGAGATTTCAAAGCCAAGACAGTCGCATGAGAGAAAAGCCCCATGGTAAGTTACAGCAAGGCATTTATTAAAATACCACAAACCTTGCGTTTGGAACAATAACATGTTACACCTTAATTAGCAGACAAAAAAAGAAGAGTGTATCTCTCTAGTGACAAGGTATATTAACCTCCTATTAAAGCTTTAGAAATGACAACTGGGCTACAATAAATTCCCTACTGTACGTCTTAACCAATCTGGAGGATAGCCGATGCAAAGTTGGACGGTTACATTGGTTTATTGTAAAAAATGTCAAAACACCTTGAGGATGACCATCCAGCATGACGCAAGATGTCTTGGATAGGGACACAGGCTGCTTTTGCTTTCGAGGTTGCTGTGGCTCTTGTGCTGTGTGTTTTGAATGCTTTGGTGTCTATACCAGCAGCCTCCATAACTGAACGGATTCATCTCGAAATCGTTTCCCTTGAAACTTGTTTGTAAGGTTTGATACAACAAATGTAAAGTTTAGTTTCTGATCCTCTTAGAAGCTTTGTTCGCTCAAGGTACTCCCTCAAATAGGTAACTACACAGTGAAGGATCAGCTGGGAAAGTTTTCAAAACAACAGATGGGACTCTGTAACTTGGCCTGCTTTGTTTTATATGTTCTGTAAGTAGAAATTCAAATCCATCAGGCACTTTTTTCATGGAGTCAATGTCAAGGATATGTAAGCTTTGTCCTCTTTGTGCAGTGACCAACAGACATCAACATAACCAACTTCAGCGTGAGAGTTTTCCAGATCAAGCTTCTCGGGGGGTTTGAGAGAGGAAATATAAGTCAAAAAAGGTTGCACATCCCAAGTTGACTGGTACCGAGAAGTTGGCGGGGAACCCTAATATACACCTTCCATGACCCTGATAATGATTAGATGAGTGCCAATGGTCATATTGTTCACTGGTACAGCGGATGGCTGATACGGCACTCCTGGCAGTACTAATGGTGGTGTATGACAGTCCCTTGTCATGGAGGCTGACAAGAAAAACCACGTTTTTCTTGCTCGAGTCTTGCGTACAGTTGTTTACAACCGCAGTGATATCTCCTGAATCCGGCTGTTTATCGATGTTTTGTTCTTCGTCTGGCGTACCGTCCTGAAAGAGAAGGTCTTCCTCTAAGTCAGCAAGGGCTGCTGTCTGCGCCTCAGAGGCCTGAGATAGTCGTGACAAAGTGCTGGTTAGGTTCTGTAAAACGTTCATTAGTTTGTTGTCGCTCACACTTGACTCCGCCACTGTTAAGCCTGAAAACTCTGCTGGCGACTCGTCTGATATTGTGGACATAGGAACATTGTTACAAGTGGACTGCGTGAAGTTTTGCTTAGATTAAATCGAAAATTGCGGAAAACAGCAAAATATTATCCTTAGCACTGAAGACTGCAAACTGATTTCGCGCGCCAAAAGCACTGATTACGCGCATGCGCCTAGCTCTCTCATTGGATCCGAGAGTTCGGGATCCATGTTCGCCGAGCGTTAATTGTACTGATATTGAATATTTGAAACAGTGGCTTTGAAAGAATCAAGCCAACTAGTAAGTTATTTGGTACTCTTGTCGAAGAAGCTAGTCAAGTAAGAAATCGTTTATACCCCTCAAATATGGTCGGGTTCAAAGCCATCAATGAATTACATGGCGTTATATTGTAAACTGTAGATGATGCGTAAAGACACATTACAGGCCTGTTGTCTGATCAGAAGAAAATTTTCACGCCCACTGCGTAAAAGCTAACATCTATATTTTGCTAGCAAAAAAAGAGTAAACAAACCCATGTTGTGCTTAATTTGTCCTTTCAAGTTAGTTAGATTTAAGGTGGTACGATACAAAAAAAAATGCAATTTTTGTTGAAAATGAGTCTATTTTTTTTCCATTCGATTTCACTTCTAAAGGCTTTTTTTAAATAGCCCCAAATGTCTTTTTGTGAATAATTTGTCAGGAAATAGTAATAAAATGCAATTTCTAAGGCACTGCTGTTCCGTTGCCATGGAAACGCATTTTTAAATGCGTCCTTTTAGGGCCTAAAAGTGCGATTTCCTCCCAGATCAAAGCAAGCTGATTGCGTCTTGAGTAAGCTATTGGGAGACTGGGGCCCAACAATGACTTTCAGCCTCGTTTTGATATATTTCCGTGAACAGCCGTTACTATCAATCATTCAGTTGTGAATTTTCGCAAGTGAGAGAGCTTCAATCATCAAAATGCCGAAATTTTCGTCTCAGAGACGCAAGAAGCGCAAATTTTATGGAAATCGCTTTTCAAATAGTCCAAGAATTAACGAAGAAGAGTCGATTGTTGTCGAAAGCGCTTCGAGTGGGATACGTGAATCCACAGACGGCATTTCACATGATCAGAGCGAAGCGAAGGAATCTTCGGCTTCGTATCGAAAGCTTCAATCAACTTCCCAAGAAGACAAACCCAAGCCTAAGCTGATCAAGGTAGATAAAGAGGAAACCAGTCCATCCATTACAGGGTTCAGGTTCTGTGATATGGAGGTGCTATCGTCCGTTTTTTCTTTGCTACGTTGTGGCGAATGCGGCGATTTCAGTCTTTTGTTTATGGAAGATAATTTGAAACGGAAGGGATGTGCGTCAACTTTGCGTTTGCTGTGCGAGCAGTGTGGATGGAAACATTCATTTTGCACATCAAAAAAGCAAGAAAGAGTTTTGAAGTAAATCGGCGAATCGTTTATGGTATGAGAACTCTTGGAAAGGGTTATGCTGGTGCAAGGAAATTCTGCACAATTATGAACATGCCTCCACCTCCAAATGAGAAAGCTTTCCTCAGCAACTCGCGCGTAATCGGCCGTCACATGAAAGCGATTGCAAAGGAAACAATGAAAAAGGCAGGAGAAGAAGTTTTATCTCTCAAGAAGGATGTAAATTCTTCTGAAGGTCTACCTGTGAACTGTGGTGTTTCTTGTGACGGAACATGGCAAAAGAGAGGCTACTCGTCACGCAATGGTTGTGTGACTGTCATATCTATGGACACAGGAAAGGTTCTTGATGTGGAGGCCCTAAGCCAAGGATGCAAACAGTGTGAGCGGCATGAACAAATGGACAAGAATTCTCGAATATCAGATGTGGAGAGCTGATCACACCACTTGCAAGTCAAATTTCCAGGGATCAGCACCTGCTATGGAACCAGAGGGTGCAGAGCGCATATTTCAAAGGTCTGTTGAGCTGCACAATCTCAGGTACACTGAATTTTATGGGGATGGGGACAGCAAGAGTTTTTCCAGGATAAAGAATATTTATCAAGATGCTGGAATTTTAGTGGAAAATAAAGAATGCATTGGTCATGTGCAGAAGAGGGTTGGAACTGCACTTCGCAAATTAAAACGTGACAATCCAGGCTTTGGAGGCAGAGGGAAACTCACAGATAGTCTAATTGATAAACTGCAGAACTATTATGGCATTGCCATAAGGTGCAATGTTGGAAATTTGGCTGGAATGAAGAAAGCTATCCATGCCAGCCTCATGCATTGTGCCTCAAGTGAGGCACGCCCACTTCATGACCACTGCCCAACAGGTAGTGCAAGTTGGTGCAAGTATCAAAAGGACAAAGCCAACCATACGAATCTCTTTAAGCATGGACCTGGCCTTCCTTTACCTGTTATTGCCAAGCTAAAGCCTGAATATATTCGACTTAGTGAGAACAACTTATTGCTGAAGTGCTTACATGGCAAGACACAAAATCAAAATGAGTCTTTGAATGGCATGGTATGGCAAAGGATTCCAAAAGAAATTTATGTTGGAAGGGAGACATTAGAATTAGGACTTTATGATGCTGTTTCTTATTTTAATATTGGTTCAATGAGTATTATTAAGCTTTTCCAAGCCCTTGGTATTCCTTCTGGCAAATATACCGAGGAGGGTTGCAGACTCCAAGACCAGCTTAGAGTTAATATTGCGCAACATAAAAGCAAAGCTACTACCAAGAAGCGACGCAAAGTGATTAGGGGCCTTGAAAAACGAAAAGATGACCATAATAAGCAAACTGAAGGAGTCAGCTATGGCCCTGGTCAGTTTTGAACAATTCAATTCATGGAAACTGTGTTCAAGTCTTGAAAAAATCAGTTTAAAAACTTTAAACCAGTTTTCTCTCAATTTCGAATTTTATGAAACTACCGACACGCTAGCAAAGATAACTTTCCAGCGTTTTATTCAATTCTTCTCATTTTTGGAGTGAGAGATCTCAGTATATTTTTGCATGCAATGAACTAGAAACATACACTTAGGTGCATCTTTTGTTGTTAAATGACCAAAATGAGATTGCTCATCTTATCAATTCCTGAAAGTTGTTGTGTTTTCTTTAATATTTTCCATTCTATATGACTGAGAGGTGTTTCTGTAGTTCATTGCATGCAGGTGCATGTAAAGATCATTGTCTAAAAATTTTGTGAATTTTTAATCTAATGTTAAAGAGTTATGACTGTTCTTGTTTGGTTGCCCACCGGGGGGCATCATTTGCTAATTCTCAGCAGCAATAATAAAATATCAAGTCAAAAACTGCAAAAATACAGTTGTCTCCATGTGTCAATTTAGGTGATATAGATAACTTTTTGTAAAAAAAACATGAAAAAATGTTGATTTTTTGAGGGTTGTACCACCTTAAGACGGCCTAAAAACACTTCCCTGTTAAGTTATAGCGGATCGGATCAGCAAAGGAATTTTTAGAATTTTCTTAAAACTTAAGTTTCTTCGAATGTGCAAAGAAGAACAGACGCCCTCTGCCAGCTTACGAAAAGTGTCGTTGTAAAACAATTTCATCGTGGGAAATGGATGAATATGGGCGGCCGTCACCACCAAAAATACAAGGATGTCAAATAGATCAGTAAATACAAAGATGGTTTAAGGTTTAGCTGCAGGATAGCCTTGCTAATAAAGGAATGGCATGGCCAAATTATAGACAGTCTAGGTTTCCTTCATGAAATAGAACAGCCTAAACATAAATAGTTTAGCCAAATGATAAACGGTCTAGTTGCCCATGCCGAGTTGGAAGATGAAATTGTGAAATGGACCAGCTAAATTGCAAATAGTCTAGCACTCATATGCAATACAGTACACAAACGGTGTAGCTTTGCGTCAAATGACTCAGGATAATATGGAGTAGCACAGCGCACGCACAAACGGTGTAGCTTTGGGTAAAATGGCTCAGCATAATGTCGAATGGTACATCGTACATACAAACAGTGTAGCCTTGCGTGAAAGGCTCAGCGTAATGTGGAATGGTACAGCATACACACAAATGGTGTAGCGTTGTGCGAAATGGCTCAGCGTAATGTCAAATGGTACGGCATAATGTCAAATGGTACAGCGTACATACAAACAGCGTAGCGTTGCGTGAAATAGCTCAGCGTAATGTGGAATGGTACAGCGTACACACAACGTTTAGTGACGTAACGCTACACCATTCGTGTGTACGCTGTGCCATGCGACATCACGCTGAGCCATTTCACGCAACGCTACACTATTTGTATGTACGCTGTGCCATTCTACATTAAGCTGTTCCATTTGCGGTTTGTATTTTTGGTGGTTTCGGCGAGATAGCGATCTGCTGGGGGCATGACGTCATCGAGTGTGAAGAATTGCGCGAAACCATCACATTGTGTGGTCGCTGTGTTAAAGAGCCTTCACTTCGCCTTGCCGTAAAGCAGAGCCAATTCGGTAAATTTCTTCTATTTTTTTCCCCAGCTGATATTGCTTTTATTTGTTTTCCTTCATGAAAGCGTTAATTAAAATAGCACTGAAAAAGACTTGATTCTACCACGGTTTGCCGGCCTACCGGTTTCCCACAGTTTGCACACGTTGGTGTGCCTGAATGTTTAAAGTGTTAAGTAGTGTTATTACGTGCGAGAAATGTCGAATGCCGAGCTCTCTTTTCTTTTCTGACTCGCGCTTACTTTTCAATGAGAGTTTAACTGCAAAGGCTCTTTGAACATTTCAAAAGTACGTGAGAAGTTGGATTTTGTGTGTACCATCATAGAAGCCATGGTAAGAAAACTGATAGCCTTAGTTTGTTTTGACATTTTTCAATCAAAGTGATATCGGAATGCGTTAATTAGTTTTCCGTACGATTAGAGTATTAAGCTAAGGGAAGACTGCTTACATTTATTATTTTAAAGAGGTGTATCTTACATTACTTTTTTTATTTATTTTTTCCTGGGTGCGGTGATAGTAGAACTAATTTCTACTTTTATTTTCTCGATCAGGCTCTTTGAACATCGCAGAAGTAAGAAGTTGGATTCTGTGTGTGCCCTGGACGCCATGGTAAGAAAACTGAGAGCCTTGATCTGTTTTTACATTTGTCAATAGAACATGTAGCTTTTGCCAAAGCAACCTTTTTTCCGAGTTGGTTTTGAGCACATGCATGCCTTTCTTGATGAGACACGTCTGCCATAAAATAAGTAAAAAAACGCACAAACATAAAACAGGGTGGTAAAGGGAAGGGAAACTGTCCTACAATTCACGAAAAATAAAATCGGCTTAAGGTTACTACTTCCCACCTTCGCAACGCAACGAAAACTCAAGCATGTGCTTTTGTTTGCAAAGTATTTGGCAACATTAACTTTGTTCTTTTTTAATGAGTTTTCGTTGGAGAAATTTACCGAATTGGCTTTGCTTTACGGCAAGGCGAAGTGAAGGCTCTTTAACACAGCGACCACACAATGTGATGGTTTCGCGCAATTCTTCACACTCGATGACGTCATGCCTCCAGCAGATCGCTATCTCGCCGAAACCACCAAAAATACAAACCGCAAATGGAACAGCGTAATGTAGAATGGCACAGCGTACATACAAATAGTGTAGCGTTGCGTGAAATGGCTCAGCGTGATGTCGCATGGCACAGCGTACACACGAATGGTGTAGCGTTACGTCACTAAACGTTTGTGTGTACGCTGTACCATTCCACATTACGCTGAGCTATTTCACGCAACGCTACGCTGTTTGTATGTACGCTGTACCATTTAACATTATGCCGTACCATTTGACATTACGCTGAGCCATTTCGCACAACGCTACACCATTTGTGTGTACGCTGTACCATTCCACATTACGCTGAGCCTTTTCACGCAAGGCTACACTGTTTGTATGTACGATGTACCATTCGACATTATGCTGAGCCATTTTACCCAAAGCTACACCGTTTGTGCGTATGCTGTGCTACTCCATATTATCCTGAGTCATTTGACGCAAAGCTACACCGTTTGTGTACTGTATTGCATATGAGTGCTAGACTATTTGCAATTTAGCTGGTCCATTTCACAATTTCATCTTCCAACTCGGCATGGGCAACTAGACCGTTTATCATTTGGCTAAACTATTTATGTTTAGGCTGTTCTATTTCATGAAAGAAACCTAGACTGTCTATAATTTGGCCATGCCATTCCTTTATTAGCTATGCTATCCTGCAGCTGATCCTTAAACCATCTTTGTATTTACTGATCTATTTGACATCCTTGTATTTTTGGTGGTGACGGCCGCCATATATGCATAGATGAAAGCTTGAAACGAAAGTCATGGAAGGTTACACGTAGCCCGCGAACTCGACGGTTGTCGCCTTTCTTCGCTACTGAGAATCGAAAACCATCGATAAGTCTGCGTGCCCAGACTGATTTATGAGGTAGAAAATTATCATGATGGTGATAAAAGAGTAAGAAGAATGAAAATAACGATAATAGTAATAATGATCAACAGGAAATGAGAACAAAAACCGCTGACCGTATACTGTGGTTTCGTCGCCTGAACATGAGGGAGACGAGGGAGACACGTGATTGTGTCAGGACAACACATTTGAACAGATACCCTAACGTTGTGCAGGTCAGTTAGTGCTGTCCTTGGCTGTAGTGGGCATCTGCAAGTGGTATTTAACTTTTAGATGTCAGGGTAAGCTAGATTTTGTAAAGGAAACTTCCGTTACTCAGTTCATAGCTCGTCTTGCACGAACATGCGACGGCAGCACATAGGTGTTATAGAATGTTGCGTTGGACTTCAAACGTGATCTTCAATAGCCTTCGAAATATCTGTCTAATGACTGTTTCTATTTATTTCAATTTGTTTGTCCTAATTGTAGGTTAAAAGTCCCTGCAGTTTTGGAAGGAAGAGATTCTATCGAATGCTGGCGGTTGGAACTCTTGGGACGCAAATTGATCACATCAAATATCACGTTTTTCAGGATCAATGCTTCCTAAAGGTTTGCGAACCACTTTCGCTACGCTAATGTTGTTAAAGTTTCAAACCTACTTTTATTCAAGTGCACTATTTATACCAAGCTTCCTTTCTTAAGATATTTTGATGATTTCGCCGATTTCGGCGCATATTGTTTACTTGAGGTTGACAGTTGCATGATCGCCACAAACCAACCCTCTCAGTTTGCCGAAAGTCTCAATTTTTAAATTTTCTGTCATTGGCGTACGTGTTCGCGAGATCAGTTTGAGAAAGATTAACTAAAAAGGGTTGATAGTCTGTTGTTTGGCTCACTGCTCAGGATATTTAATTGGTTTGTAGGTTGGTACAGAGGTAGTTTTCACAAAACTTTGTCTGAAATGAACCTCACTATGGTAACAACCTGGTACAAAGTAACACTGATGTATATATGTTGTAGTTCAATTTTATCCTCTAGTTTAATTTTTTCCAAACCAGTTCAGTTTTTTTGAACCAGTTTAATTTTACTGATTAGGGTTAAGCATTCATTGCACAGTGTTGCAAAGAAACCTTTACATTTAGTCTTTATGAAATGAATGCATAATTAATGTATGGGGTTATATGAAACTCTTTCCATTTTGAAAATGGGTCAAGCTCTAACAAAGCACCCTGGGTTTTCCTATTTTGTGTGGCAAGTGGCAGTGGTTTGGTTGCCTGTCTCACCTTCTCTTCCAACGGAACTCTCTCAAGGTTAAAAACCAATCATTTCTTCATGTAATTTGTTTGTCAATGAAAAAACTTTTGTTAGTTTTTGTTGCTCAAATCACTCAGACTCGACTAGTAAGTGATGTTACATACATTGTAAAAAAGCTAACACTTAGTATTTTATCATAGTTTTACTGGGGTATCTAAAACATGGTAAAATAAAACAACAGTAACGTATTTTAATAAAAATGGTTATAAATAAATAAAAATTAGTTTGAAATTGGCAAAAATATGGAGTAAACAACATACAAAGACAAATCTAATAGAACTTCTTGAGTAAAACAAGCAGAATTTCCCACTTTCACCTACGAAAAAAATAATTCCTATTCATCATTAAAACCAATGGTTGCATCAAGTGTTGGAAAAAGTGTTAACATTACTTGGCAGTATTCAGGTGCCACTGGTGACAAAAACAAATGATTAGAAAATTGATGTGACTTTTTTTAAAAAAATTTACTTCTAACAACTTGCATAGAATATAGCTAACAGAACTTTTAGAGTAAACAAAAATGATTAATTTAAAGACCTATTTACATTTTGGAAAGCAGTTATAAATTACTGTCAGCTTATAAAAAGGGAATTGCTTATGATTTACACCAATTTTATCATCTCATTCAGTGCTGAAAGTTTAATTTTGGCTTTGGGGGCACTTGTGCTACCAGGTGTAAATTTTTAGGCGCATCGCTAAAATTCTAGGCGCACAGCGAAAAATTTTAGGAGCACAGCTTAAAATACTAGTGGAACCAAAAAAAAAAAAAAACAGAAAGCTTCAGACGTCTCAGTAATCATTTATCGGCATGTTGTCTTTTATTTTAAACCAATCTGTGTTTGTTTCTACCTCCACACTATTACTCTACATTGGAGATAACAATAACACTGTTAGGTTTTTTTTTTTAATTAACCTTCTCTATCTCAAGAAGTATTGCTGCACTTCATGATACAGTCAAGGCAACAGAAAAATTCCGTATTCATTTCCTTTGAAACGAACGTGAATAACTAAGAAAATATACACTGTCAGTTTACTGCTCACAACTTTCATTTGATTTCCAATGAATAAACTTTTAGTTTAAAGCTGAAACAGACTTGGACGTAGAACCATGTCATTAATACAACATTAACTCAATCATTCGAAATCCGGTGAGTCCCACGAGTCAGCAACTGAAATTAGTTCATCTGGCCACCTTCTGTAAGCAAAGTTGGGACACCTTGGTCTCTGACCGCTATCGTTCAAATAATAATCCCTGCAATAAACATGGCTCTTACTCTTCGAGTGCTTAGTAAGTGTCTCGTGTTTAAAATTGCTGCATCCATTGACTAAGGATGAAGATACATGCATTGGGAAGGCTTTACAGTATCGGCAGTGCATCAACTCTTTTCCTGAATCCATTCAAGCCATTCGAATTCCTTCAGCCCTGCTCTCTGAAACTGGTATATGTTTCTTTTTTTTTGTCTCTGGTTCGTCGTCTATATCTTGGACTAAAGCACTATCAATGGACCTGGACATTGATGAAGTTTTCGAGTTCAAAGCTGAAGAAGAAGGCTCCGGCCGGCTGTTCAATAACAAACTATAGTTATTCAAATGAGCATTTCGTAAGAGAATAAACTACATTGATTGCCATTGACTTAACTGAGATGTACAATACAATACAATAAAATAATTTATTATTCATCGTTTTATTTAAATTGTTCTCACCGTGAAGAAATAAAGTCTTTTTAACCAGGTTGTTGAGCTTGACCTTTCACATCGACCGGTGAACTTGATTGCCGAGAAGCACGTGCTTTAAAGGTAGCCTTCACTCACATGTGTCTGCGGAGTATTCGCAAAACTGAATAGGGCTGGGATGGAATGGGAACATGGAGTTCCGAGTTCGGAGAAGCCACAGCAGAAAAAGACAAATAAAACACAAGCTGATGCAAGGAAAATGATGATTTTATTGTTTGCAGCCTGATTATGTCATACCTACGATTGAACTTATTATTTCAATCTTCCGTTTCGTGTCCAACCAGTTGAGTGGTGATAAGCTCAGTCGCACTAATCTCTGGGATTCATAGGCGCACAAGTGCGATCACACATGAATTTTTAGGTGTGCAATTAAAAATCTAGTCGCATCTGTGACAAGCTGGTCGCTAACTTTGAGCCCTGTCTTTGGGATTTTTTCATTGAATACAACAGTAAGAAGCAGTTCAGTGATATCATCATCACTAAGGTCTGCAAGTTCTTTCACCCATTCCCCATCCTGCTCTGTTGTAGTAGTGTACAGTCGTTTAATCATATTGTGAAGTATATCTGGGGAAGTCGTGTCTTTCCCAGTGATGGTAAGAATACTCGCCATTATTTTACTGCAGCATTTACAACAACAATAACTATTTAAAGAGGGAAGCGCATTAACCTATTACAGTTTTCTAACCTATGGCACTGAAAAATAAATAAGCAAATAGACAAATAAGTACAGAGGATAAAAATATATATCTACACAACAGACAATATATAAAGTAAAATAGACTAAAAATGAAATGAATAAATATAAATCAAAGAAAGGGGGCAAAATATGTAACTATAAACAAACGTACACATACATATGTAAATATAGATTAAAGACGTAATAGTAGTTAGAGTAGGATTATGAAAAACAGTAAAGGCTTATAGTTTCTAAAGAAACTGTTTGGGGCTGCGTCGGTGGGGGTAACGAAATAATTTGGATATATCAACAAAGTTGAAATGGTAAATTGGCCACCGTTATGATTATAAAAGCTGACGTTTCGAGCATTAGCCCTTCGTCAAAGCATAATTAAAATATGGTAGAAGTAGAGATAAATATTAAAAAATAAATACACGAAGAAAATGAACTAATCCTTGCACTAAGACTTAAAAAGAATTTACATTTGTTGCCTCACAGATGGAAAGGGCAAGGGAGTTCCGTGTTCCCACAACTCTTTGAAAATAACTACCAGTATTATAATATTTTAAGAGCATTTGTTCTTGCATGTCTCATCTTTAGAGTTAACTTTAGTTATCAATGTGTCAAAACGAATAGTGATCAATAATAGTGGATGATACTGTGTCAATTTTTTCAGTGGACTGATATAGTACAATTTGTGAGAGGTTATGGTGGATTCATGTGGGATATTCAAGTTGTTTTAAAATAACATTTTCCTAGTTATGTTTGATTTCAAGATGGGTACTGCATCAATTTAGGGTACAATGTACATTTATGTGTATAGCACAGAACTTGCCAGGTATTTTATTAACAGTGTATGATAACATGCTACTTAAATTCAGGTGAAAGGAAAACTACTAGTTTGAGAAATAGAAACTCTTTGATGAAGACTGTGGGTTAATTTCTCAATATTGTTCAATGTTTTATCTTGTTGACTACTAAGCAAATGGTAAAAGTGGAGTACAACTCACCGTTTGAATCATTTATGCTTGGGTCACCTAAAAGGGAATTGGTTAGAGAGCATTAATTGTTATTACTTGTGATGCATAAATGCAGTTATTTTTGTTCTTTACAAAGGTTCTTTGTCATTTGAAAAAGTTGATTCAATCTTTGTTCCACCTGTTGTCTGTATTTTAAAGTGTTTATCTTTTTAATACTTTTAAGTCAATTAGAGTCATTGGCTCTACTACAAGTGAGGACAACCATTTAATTTGACTTAAACCTGCATATGTGATGCCCAATGTTTGTTCAGACTTTCCAATATCCATAATGCAGTGGTTTTGTCACCATCTCTTACTTTCCTGCTTTGGCTAAGTTATGTTTTCCTTTCTATAAAGAGAGTGTTTCATAATTTTTGCAAAATGACTTTAAAATACGACAGGAAATTTCAATGCAACACTGAATCTGTTTTCCTGGATTAGTTATGTGAAATTCATGTTATTGTTTAGTTCTCTCATCTTCTCATTTTTTTTTTTTCTGGAGTTGGCAGCTTCTTCTTACTGACTCCACAAATGTTATGGCCTTCATCAGTGCTAAAGGGCTGTATTCTGCTCAGTGTTAGATTAACTGCTTGATCCTTCTCTGCTGGAGAAGATAGACATGCCACAATTGCAGTAAAGGCTCTGTTAGCAATAAGTTGGGCAGTTACTGTTGCCTGAACTGCATATGGCGCATGAGTGTCCCTGGTGCCGCAATAAACAACAATTAGTGTGTCTATCCGCTCAAGAATTTTTCAAAGAGTCTCTTGGATCTTTTTAGCTTTGTCCTGCATGGTAGGCTTTTTTGTGTTGGCTGATGAAGTTTGGGTTGCCCTAATCACATCCAACAGACTAAGGGAAACAGCTCTGTTGTGCATTAGTATAAGAGAGTTGACAAGCAGAGGTTGGATTACCAGCAGACTGCAAATTAGGCTGATATTCACTGGGGTGATATTCACTGGGCTGATATTCACTGGGCTGGCTGGAACTGAGTGGACAAATGATGATGATGGATTTGGAGATGGGCATACACAAACTGGTAAAGGTGACATTGCTTGGATTAAGAATAACACTAACATTGCAAATTGTATACAAAGTTACATGTAATGTCTATATTGAATGTCATGAGCCTCTTCTTAACTTGTTACTAGTTTTTGTTTAGAATCCAAAGCTTTTGATATAAGTAATTTCATCACTCTACTGACAAGGTATAAACTTAATGTCATCATAATGATTATAATTTTTCTGTTTGGTTTCAAAACTGTATTATTTTGGTGAAAACCAATCACACCTGTACATACTCAGTATTTATCTATTGTACCAACTTAAACTAACACTAAAAACATCATACTAACTGTTCATCAAGGATATGCTGTAAACAATGATTATATTGGGATTAACAGTAACATTGGAAAATATCCACAGGGTGATGTTTAAATTGAATGTTCTGGTCCTTTTCTTTCTATTAAAGTTTATGGTATTGGTAATATCATCTCTCTACTGACAAGGATTTAAACTCAATGTCATCAAATTAAATTACAACTTTTCTGTTTAGTTTGAAAATTGTATCTTTAAAAAAGATTAAACTTGCACATAGTTATCTATGGTACAAAACATTTTAACTAACAGTACAAATGTAAAGTACTAAGTGCTCGTCAAGAAAATTAATAATTTGGTGTTAAATATCATTGTACTAGGAATAAAAGTAACTTTGGAAAATGTTAACAAAGTAATGTTTAAATTGAATGTCCTAGTTCTTTTTAAATTTATTTATCTTTTTTTAACATTTGGTGACATTGCTGCCTTTAATTCATAAGTTGGATCCAACACAGCTTAATGGTGTTGAAGCTGTTGGTGTGGCAAAGTGAACCAAAGCTTTTTGTTATTTTCAGTAGTGACCATTATGCAGAGATTCCATGTTATGACATAATTTTCTAGCAGCTGGGAAACACCACATAACTGTTATCTGTGTAGGGTATAAGTTTTTTAAAGCATGAAACACATGAAATTTTGTTGGTGGCTTGCTGTATGCCCATGACTTCACACCAAACTGTTACCATCCTTGAAGCCATAATATCATAAAAATGAGCCAGTGGTCTTCCAAATGCAGCTGATTGTTTAGGGCTCAAATCTTTGGAGTGTTAAGATAACTATCGTAATGATTCTGAGACCTGTACAGTGTAACCTCACGTTTTTGAAGAAGTTAGTTGTGTTGAAATTAAGTTTATCAATACATTCTCCTACAAGACAAGCTTTATTGAACCTGTAACGACAGGCGGATAGACAAACAGTGTCTGCAAAACTGCAATTATTTAGTACACTGGTGAACAACAACTCTAGAAGATGGCTGGCCACCCAAAACTCCATCACATGACCCGCAAGGTGGGAAACTAGACTACTTCACGTAAGCATACTCGTTACATCTCCCTTCTAATAGTCGAGCAACTATAAATGTAGACAACGTTGATGATAATAAAAGAAAGAAAGAAATAACACAATGTTCAAATCTGCCTTGAGGAAGTCTAGTGCATTAAGCGCCCCTGCACAACTATGCATAATAAAAAATAAATTCAAAGCAAAAAAAGAGGCACAAGGCAGAGTCAATGTCTTAATTCAGCACTCGTAATCTTTTAGCCACACTGGGTGGTGGCGGTCCTGCACTGGACGACCTTCAGTGCGTGACCCAGAAACCACTGATGATGATGATGGTATCATTGGTGGTGGCGGCTCAGCTGGGCTGGACTCAACCAGTTCAATAGGATCGGTCATGTTGAGGTTTGTTTCAACTCACTCCGGTAACTCCTCGAACGTTGCCCTGAGCCATTTACGGTTCCGACAATAATGTTTTCCGTTTACCTCAACCAAGTAGGAACGGGTCCCATCCTCTCCATTGATGCGCCACATTGACCACTCCTCGTTTGGCAATCGCATTCTAATGGCATCACCTTCGCGCAATTTTGGCAGTTCATGTGAGTGACGATCATAGTAGTGTTTCTGCTTTTCCTTCCTAATCTTGATCTTTTCAGGGACATCGGTTATCACTTTTGGAGTTAACAAATGCTTGGCTACTGGGAGATGGGTGCTTATCGAGGGCTTGATGTGATGTGGTGAAAATCCCATTCCTTATTGAAGGCCTTGAAATCTTCACTGTTTCTCACTGATGACGATCACAGGAATACCATGCCTGGAAAACCAAGCCAGTGATAACTCAGGTGCTGGTGGTGCTACTCATATCTTGCACTTCAAAATAACCAGAGGAGTAATCAACGGCTTTCAAAAATGATTGCCCATCCAGCACAAATAGATCAACACCAACTTTCTCCCATGGCAAATTAGGCACACCATGAGGCTTTAAAGGCTCTTTACATCGTTCGGGCTTATAACGGTTACAGGTTCCACACCCAGACAAGTGATCTTTGAGCTGGGTTTTGAATAAATGCAAGTTCATGAAAAAATATATAACTATAAATCACAGAAATACTGTTAAAAAGGTACAGAATGTCCATTCAGTAAATATTTATTTGATTCCTCAGTTTTAGTTTAAACTTGTTGATATTTGGACTATCATGGCAATAGGCTACATAACAACAATAATAACAATAACAAGATTGACTTTATTTTTTTTTTTAAATTAAAGAAATAAAGGCTTTTGTAGCCCACAGTTAGCGAAGCTATTCTAGGTGGGCTACCTAAACAGACACTGTATAGGCTCTCACACATACACACACACTCACACACACACACACACACACACACACGCACACGCAACAATGAAATAAATAAATAAATGAGCAAGTAAATAATAAATAATAGTAGTGATAATCATGTTAATAGTTTTAACTGGGCCAGTCACACAAGGGAGTTTTTAACAGGTCAAAGAGAAAGCTAATCAGTTGAAATACAAATATAAGCTAGAAAGGTGAAGGTAGCGCAAGTCAACATTCATCTCCTCAATTTCAAGAATTTTTAAAAGCAAGTGAGTTAGCTCACGTTTATAATGTGCTTTCCTTAGCTTGCCGTTGTGTTAGTGGCTGTAGTACTCAAGTGGTGTAAGTCGGTCATGATTGGCCTGTTTCGATCCATCAGTAAAGTTAGGTCATTCTGTTCAGTTCGTTTGTAATGTTAATGTCATAAATGAGTCGTTTGTATGGAGCTGGTAGTAGTTGAAAGCTGTTTAGGGGAATCTTTTCTAAGTTAGTAAACCAGCTTTCCAGAGTCAGTCATTGAAAGTAGTTAGTGCTGTAGGTTAGGCATTGTGCAGAGTCCCAGTCAATATTGAGGTTCGGAAGTCGATGATGTTCTGCAATGTGATTGTTGACATCACCTTTCCTTGTGGCCTCTCTGTGTTCAGTCAGTCTTGTTTCGAGGTTTCTGCCGGTCTCTCCGATGTAGGAGGCTTGGCAGTCGGGGAATTGATCTTATAACTTGCTCCCTGTCTGTTCTTCAGTTCATCCTTGTCTTTAATGTTAGTTAGTGACTGACGTTGTGGTGTGGTGGGTTTGTGGGTGATGCAGATGTTGAAGGGTTGTAAGATGCACAAGATGTTCTCAGACATGCCTTTTATGTACGGTATGGTTGCTGTAGTCATTGGAGTTGCAGTGTCGTTTTTTTCGGTAGTAGTAGGTGGATTAGTGTTTCGTTAAATGAAGTCGACATTGAAGTCGTTCTTTGAAAAAACATGGTAAAGGTATTTGTTCTCGTCAGATTAGGTGTCTGTCATGTTGCATCCTAGATGCGCATGTTGTGGTAGAGTTCTGATAATTGTGGCATTGTGTGATGTAGGGTTGTAGGATGACTCATCTAGTAGTCTGTTGGTGTGTCAGTTTCCTGTAAACTGTCGTCTATAGTGAGTTGTCGTCACAGCTTACCAGACAGTCTAGAGAAGGAAGTTTGCCATTTTCTTTGACTTCTCTGGTCAACTGTATGTCAGTGTTTTGTCTGTTAAAGTGGTGGTGGAATGCATCAATTTCGTCGTGTCGTACAGCGGTGAATGTGTCGTCAATGTAGCGTAACCAAAGCGGTATCGCTTGCAGGCAGGTCGAAAGGGCCCATCGACTTACCCACAAACGATACCGCTTTGGTTACACTATGTTGACAACACATTCACCGCCTTATGACACGACAAAATTGACGCATTCCGCCACAACCTTAACGGACAAAACACCGAGATACAGTTTACCAGAGAAGTCGAAGAAAAGGGCAAACTTCCTTTTGTAGACTGTCTAGTAAGCTGTGACAACAGCTCACTACTGATGACAGTTTACAGGAAACTGACATACACCAACAGATTACTATATGAGTCATCCTACAACCCTACATCACACAAAGCCATGACTATCAGAACTCTAACACAACGCACGCAACTAGCATGCAACACAACAGACGGCTTATCCGATGAGAACAAATATCTTTGTCGTGTTTTTTGAAAGAACAGCTACAACAACAACTTCATATGACAAAACACTCACCGACCTACTATTACTACCAAAACAAATGACAACACAACTCCTATGACAACAGCAACCATGCTGTACACAAAAGGCATGTCTGAGAACATGTTGGGCATCTTACAGCCCTTCAATATCCACATCGCTCACAAACCCATCACCACCCTACGTCAGTTACTAACCAACGTTAAGGACAAGGACGAATGGAGGAACAGAGAGGGAGCATTTTTTAAGATCAATTGCTCCCACTGCTAAGCCTCCTACATCCGATAGAGTGGCATAAACCTTACAACAAGACTGACTGAACACAGACAGGCCACAAGGAAAGGTGATGGCAACAACCACATTGCTGAACATCATCGACTTTCAAACCTCAGTATTGACTGGGACTCTCGCAATGCCTAACCTACAGCCCTAACTTGTTCGAGGTCTTTAAAAGAGCAAGGATTGTTGTAAGTTCCCCCAGAAGTAGAAAGAATCTTCAGTTATACCTATCTTTAATAAAAGGAATAGACTGGACCCTAACAATTTTCAACTTTTATCTTTGCTTAGTGCTTTAGGGAAACTACTCGAGAGGCTAGTATGCAAGTCTTGAGATGATCATATTATTTTTGTAAAAGTGTAGTGTTATCGTCCTGGCGAGTGTAATCCTGAGAGGGATTGTCGTCAGGGATGGTGACTGACGTTTCGACAACCTGTGTGGAAGTCATCACCAGAGTCAAGTGAATATTTGTGGTGAGTAGAATGTTTGTCCAGTTTGTGTAAAAGGATTGGTCAGTTTTGCCTTGATGTTATTGGCTGTAAGACTCAAGTGGCATAAGTCGGTTGTGATTGGTCTGTTTCGATCCATCAGTGGCATGGTGATGACTTACATTTCGACAACCTGTGCAGAAGTCATCATCAGAGACAAGTGAATAGTAGTTGTCAGTAGAATATTCTTAGTCCAGTTTGTGTAAAATGATTGCTCAGTTTTGCCGTGGTGTTATTGGCTGTAGTACTCAAGTGGTGTAAGTCGGTCATGATTGGTCTCTTTCGATCCATCAGTTAAGTAAGGTCGTTCTGTTCAGTTCGTTTGTAATGTTAATGTCATGAATGAGTTGTTTGTATGGGGCCGGTAGTAGTTGACACCTGTTTAGGGGAGTCTTTTCTAAGTTAGCAAACGGGCTTTCCAGAGTCAGTCATTGAAAGTAGTTAGTGCTGTAGGTTAGGCATTGCGCAGAGTCCCAGTCAATATTGAGGTTTGAAAGTCGATGATGTTCAGCAATGTGATTGTTGACATCACCTTTCCTTGTGGCCTCTTTGTGTTCAGTCAGTCTTGTTTCAAGGGTTCTGCCAGTCTCTCCGATGTAGGAGGCTTGGCAGTCGGGGAATTGATCTTATAACTTGCTCCCTGTCTTTTCTTCAGTTCATCCTTGTCTTTAATGTTAGTTAATGACTGACGTTGTGGTGTGGTGGGTTTGTGGGTGACGCAGATGTTGAAGGGTTGTAAGATGCACGAGATGTTCTCAGACGTGCCTTTTATGTACGGTATGGTTGCTGTAGTCGTAGGAGTTGCAGTGTCATTTGTTTCGGTAGTAGTAGGTGGATTAGTGTTTCGTTAAATGAAGTCGTCATTGTAGTCGTTCTTTGAAAAAACATGGTAAAGGTATTTGTTCTCGTCAGATTAGCCGTCTGTCATGTTGCATACTACTTGCACATGTTGTGGTAGAGTTCTGATAATTGTGACATTGTGTGATGTAGGGTTGTAGGATGACTCATCTAGTGGTCTGTTGGTGTGTGTCAGTTTCCTGTAAACTGTCGTCTGTAGTGAGTTGTCGTCACAGCTTACCAGACAGTTTAGAGAAGGAAGTTTGTCATTTTCTTTGAGTTCTCTGGTCAACTGTATGTCAGTGTTTTGTCTGTTAAGGTGGTTGTGAAATGCATCAATTTCGTCGTGTCATACAGCGGCGAATGTGTCGTCAATGTAGCGTAACCAAAGCGGTATCGCTTGTGGGCAGGTCGAAAGGGCCCATCGACTTACCCACAAACGATACTGCTTTGGTTACACTATGTTGACATCACACCCACCGCCTTATGACATGACAAAATTGACGCATTCGGCCACCACCTTAATGGACAAAACACAGAGATACAGTTTACCTGAAAAGTCAAAGAAAATGGCAAATTTCCTTTTCTAGACTGTCTTGTAAGCTGTGAGGACAGCTCACTACGGATGACTGTTTACAGGAAACTGATACGCACCAACAGATTACTAGATGAGTCATCCTTCAACCCTACATCACACAAAGCAATGACTATCAGAACTCTAACACAACGCCCGCAACTAGCATGCAACACAACAGACAGGTTATCCGATGAGAACAAATATCTTTGCTGTGTTTTTTTAAAGAACAGCTACAACAACAACTTCATCTGACATAACACTCACCACCCTACTATTACTACCGAAACAAATGACACCACTACTCCTATTACTACAGCAACCATACCGTACACAAAAGGCATGTCTGAGAACATGTCAGGCATCTTACAATCCTTCAATATTGACATCGCCCACCAACCCATCACCACACTACGTCAGTCACTAACCAACGTTAAGGACAAGAACGAACCGAGGAACAGACAGGGAGTCTTTTACAAGATCAATTGCTCCCGCTGGTAAGCCTCCTACATCCGATAGACTGGCAGAAACCTTGCAACAAGACTGACTGAACACAGACAGGCCACAGGGAAAGGTGATGTCAACAACCACAATACTGAACATCATCAACTTACGAACCTCAGTATTGACTGGGACTCTCGCAATGCCTAACCTACAGCCATAACTACTTTCCATGACTTACTCTGGAAAGCTGGGTTGCTAACTCTGGACAGACTCCCATAAACAGGTGTCAACAACTAAAGGCTCCATACAAACGACTCATTCATGACATAAACATTACTAACGAACTGAACCGAACAACGCAACTTTACCAATGGATTTAAACAGACTAATTATGACTGACTTATGCCATTTGAGTCATTCATTCCCAGTTAGGAGGGTCAGAAGCATGAGTTAACTGAATGGAAGAAGAAATATTGGCAAAATGCTCGTTGAAAAGGTTGACAATATCATAATCATCATAGTTCATTCCGTCATTGGTTACGCGATTCTGCAATTTGGAACATTTAGAGGGCGCAAGAGAACAAATAATGCACCAGAGGTTTTTAGGATTATCAAGATTATTGTTAATTGAGTTTCGGTGAAAGGAGCATGTAGAATAAAGAATAAGATGAACCACTGTATTACGTGCTGAACCGCCCAAAATTCCATCACTTGACCCGAAAGGCGGGAAACTAGACTACTTCATATAAGCATACTCGTTGCAGAACCTGTTCCATCTTTGAGTGTGGATAACTTGTATTTTTTATTTCACTTCGAGACAAAACAAACTACTTCAGCTTTAGTATTAAATACCTTCAGGTCAATGGGAATTCTTTTGCAATTGAGAATTTAAATGAGAAGAAGAACTATGTACACTTTTATGCTATAAACTGTGATGAAAACAATATAGCTTCCATGGGCGACTAACTCTCCGTAAAAACTCCAGGACAATTTTCAACACGAGTTTTGAAATATTTATTTCAGCAATTGATGACAGTGGCCGGCATTAGATGAAACGAAACAAAACGAAATGAAGTGAAATGAAATGGTTAAAAGTGCAAAGAAAATAGGAAATGAAAACCCTATTACAATAAAAATTAAGCTAAATACATAGGATAACTACAACAAAAATAACGATGAAAACTACATAATACAAAACTTACATTTGTTGTGATACTGAGGTGTGACTGCCTGAGGTGATAAAGCTGCATGAAGCGTTACAATGAAAATAAGAAAAACTTAGTGGGTAAAACTGAACAAACTACAACAAGCAATAAGGTTTAAATACATGCTATGTTACATAAGATTACGAAATGACACAAAGCATAGTTTGCCTAAAATTTTTCTGCAATAAGTGCTGTTTAAAAAAGAACAATAAACAAAAGAAAAAGTACAAGGTGTTTGCGATCTTCAAATAATGTGTTGCAATAATAGTCAACAAAAAGTCAATGTATGGGTTCTTGGTTGATTAATTTAGTGACAATTCAAAGCCATGTCATATCCTCAAAGTTTACTACTCTGTTCTTTTAGTGATATTTAAATTAACTAACTTATTCCTCTCTAGCACATAGTGACAGATGATCATCCATTTTTTTGTTATAACTTTAACTATGATGTGCTGCCTGCTTTAGTATGAAGTAACTTCACAGCAACTAATTTTCATAAGTTTCAGCCTACTCACGTAGCCTTGTCCATATTTATCTGCACAAGTCTCTATAATCTATTTCATTCACAAGGTTTGTACTTCTTTTTGGTAAGGAAAGATCAATCAATCCATCAACTTTATTTAACGAGGGTAACATGGAACAGTGCTTCAACTGAGTAACTAGTGGCCCTCAAACTAAATTTATAAAACAAAGTTAGGTAACAAAATACATGTCGTAAAGAAAAGGAAGTATAAGTGTATGTATGAATAGGACTAACAATAGTAAAAACTACATTACACTTACAAAAATATTCTTACAGTGAATATCTACAAACTATAATTACAATAAGAATACAGCTGGGATAGGTGGAGCGAGAGGAAGGTTATGAAATGTTGGATTAGCATAAAACTGTGAATAAAATTAGGTTTCAGTTATGCTAAAATGATCAACGTCATTGTATCTGGTTAAAAAATGTGTGTAAAATTAATAGCCTTTCTAGATGAGGTGATACATGTTACTTTCTCAAGGTTAATGGGCAGAGAGTTCCAGAGCCTGGTGGCGGACATGCTAAAAGTTCTCTCCCTCAGATACACGATTATATCTGGGGCAGACGAGGTTTAAGGCACTGTACCGCCCATTGCGTGTGTGTAAATCTGCATTGCATTTAAGAAGGTCATAGCTGGGGCAGTTTCCTTGAAGGCACTTAAGGAGTAGTGAGCACTTATTGATTTTATTTTCATCATAAAATGGGAGCCACCCTAATTTATTAAAAAGATTTACTCCATTTGATCTTGTGTCAGCTCCCAAAAGTACTCAGGGAGCACGTTTTTGCAGCTTGAGGATTCTCGTTAAGTTATCAGGTGAGCAGTTTGACCAGATAGTTGACCCATACAACATCACTTGTTTGATCATAGCATTGTAGTAAAGTGTGCGCTGTTCAATAGGGATGAATCTCCTTATCTTTCTAAGAACCGCTATTCTCTGGGTAAACTTCTTGCACAGTTCCTAAACGTGTACATCAAAGCTTAAGTGTTTGTCAGTAGTAACCCCCAAGAGTTTCTGACAATCAACCTGTTCTATGTCAGAGTTAGCAAGTTTGAGCTCAAGCTTGCATGGTATGCGTTTCCCTGCAACAAGGAGACATTATATTTTCGTCTTCGCAGCGTTTCTAACCATTTTGTTAGCAGGTGACCACCGTGAGACGTCATCTAAATCCTGTTGGAGGGCTGATGACATGGCAGTAACTCCATTAGTCATGTCTGATGATAAACTGAGAGTAGTGTCATCCACGTAGATGTCTATGGTAGAATGCTGTGCCGCCGATGGTAGATCGTTAATGAATAAGCGGAACAAAATGGGGCCCAAAATACTCCCTTGCGGTACTCCAGCCAACATAGCTCATGGGGAGAAATGACAGCCATTGATGTGTACATACTGTGTGCATCCACTTGGATAACTGCATAGCAGTTCCAGCACGCTATCACATACCCCATAGGCTTTCAATTTCTCTAAGAGTAGACCGTGGTCTATGAGGTCAAAAGCCTTTTTATAGTCAATAAACACAAGCCCCGATACTTTGTTCTTGTCCAAGTCAAAGAGCAGCTGGTAGACTCGGCAGATAAGGGCGGTCTTGGTGGAGTGAAATTTGTGGAAACCGGACTGAAACCTGTGTAGTAGAGCATTTTCCTTAAGGAAGTCACAAAGGTGATCACAAATGTGCTTCTCGAGTAACTTTGAAAGTATAGGAAGCACAGTTATCAGCCTATAGTTGTTCTTATCGTCCCGGTTTCCTTGCCCCTTATAAATGGGAGTCACTTTACCGAATTTCCACTTTGTGGGGAAGGTTGTTTTTCGATACAGAAGTTGATCAGCTTGCACAGGGAGTCTGCAATAGCAAGTGCAGCAATTCTCAGCAGTTTGGCACTCACTCTGTCGTTGCCTGTAGCTTGGTACACTGGGATAGAGAGAAGGAGATTAACAACTTTGTCCTTGGACATTTGTGGAATATTAAATGTTCCCAGGGGCCAGGGAAAGAAGAGGTGGAGGAGGGGGCCTGGCTCCAGTGGATGAGACATTGTTAAGACCGATCTGGGGACTAAGATTTTTCTGCTGGTCGACGAAAAAGCAATTCAAAGTCTCAGCAATGTCACCTTTGTTAGTAATGATTTCACTCCCATCGACTAATTGCTGCAGTTTGTGTTCCGGGTTGTCGTTACCCGACAAGCATTTCATCAGATTCCAAAGTTTCCGTGAATTATGTTTGCTTCGTTTCCCTAATTAAATTTGTCACGTAATTTCTCGCTCGCCTTTAATTAAGCCAGTCATTGTTGGAACCGCTTTTCTTGGCTTTAGTGAGAAGTTTAGCGCCCTCCTTAAATCTGTTGACGATGTGGTTATTGAACCATTTAGGTTGGGACTTACGCTTCACTCGCTTGTGTTTACGAAGAAGGAATCTATCGACTACGCCTTGGAAAATATCGTACCAGGCATCAACAACGTCATAAGGATCATCAAAGATAAACACAGAATCCCAAGGCGCCTCTTTCAACGCAGCAATAAACGGTTCTTTATTAAGATTCTTGATGTCACGGTAGGTGATTGTCGTATGCTCAGTTTTGTTTTGTTGCACGCCCTTGTATGTTCTTGTCACAATGGTTGGTAGGTGATCCAACATACCAGTAGATAATACCCGCACATTTATTAGCCATGCAGGTTGACTACTCCAGATGTGATTGAGGCAGGTTTTGGACAATGGTCGGGTAATTTCCATTACAAGTTGTGACATGTTCAAATTTTGCAGCATTTTTATGAATGGATGTTTCTGAAGTTTCATGGTGCATAGGAAGTTGATGTTAATGTCTCCCAATAAAATGGTTTCCTTGTTGAGAAGATGTATGTTCTCAACGTTTTTCTCAAGTCTCTTGGGTGATAACGTGCTCTTCCTGGGATGTGCAGAAAAGCATTGAGTCTGGTGTCATCTTTTGATTTCTTACAATCCTGATGTACACTACTATAAGTCAAAATAACACCACTGACACCAATAAAACTTGCTTTTCTCTGGGCAGACTCTTCTTTGAAATTTGGCCCAAGAAGATCAACTTTTCCTTTAAAGAATTATTTTTGTGCTCAAGGAACAAATCCATAGAAATATTTCTCCCAGCTTTTCCATGAATTACAGAAGCTGTTGGCAAGTACACTTTCTGCTTTTTCCTCTGGAATGTTTGCTATCATTTTGGTTAGGAAGAGAAGGGTAGTGTATATAATACAATACTTTTTTAAAAAAGTAACAAGCACTGTTAACAACAACTGTCAAGAAAAAGGAAGCCCACAGGTTTACCTATATTAAGGGTCTCCTAAATAAAGAAGAAAGTATAGAAATATAGCAATAAAAAAAATGTACATTGATATAAGTGCAAGTTCATGAAAAATATATATGATTATAAATCACAGGAATACTGTTAAAAAGGTACAGAATGTCCGTTCAGTAAATATTCATTTGATTCCTCAGTTTTAGTTAAAACTTGTTGATAGTTGGACTATCATGGCAATAGACTACATTATTTGGTGCTGATCAAATCTCACCTAAAGATCTTAAACTGGTACACGGATCTCTTACCCAAGGCTTGTTTGAGGTCTTTAAAAGAGCAAGGATTGTTGTAAGTTCCCCAAGCAGTAGAAATAATCTTCAGTTATACCTATCTTTAATAAAAGGAATAGACTGTACCCTAACAATTTTCAACTAATATCTTTGCTTGGTGCTCTAGGGAAACTACTCGAGAAGGCAGTATGCAAGTCTTTAGATGATCATTTTTTTATTCCTGTAAAAGTGTAGTGTTATCGTCCTGGTGAGAAGGATTGTCGTCAGGGATGGTGACTGACGTTTCGACAACCTGTGTGGAAGTCATCACCAGAGTAAAGTGAATATTTGTGGTCAGTAGAATGTTTGTCCAGTTCGTGTGAAATGATCGGTCAGTTTTGCCTTGATGTTATTGGCTGTAAGACTCAAGTGGCATAAGTCAGTTGTGATTGGTCTGTTTCGATCCATCAGTGGCATGGTGGTGACTAACATTTCGAAAACCTGTGCAGAAGTCATCATCAGAGTCAAGTGAATAGTTGTTGTCAGTAGAATATTCTTAGTCCAGTTTGTGTAAAATGATTGCTCAGTTTTGCCGTGGTGTTATTGGCTGTAGTACTCAAGTGGTGTAAGTCGGTCATGATTGGTCTGTTTTGATCCATCAGTAAAGTAAGGTCGCTCTGTTCAGTTCGTTTGTAATGTTAATGTCATAAATGAGTCGTTTGTATGGAGATGGTAGTAGTTGAAACCTGTTTTAGGGGAGTCTGTTCTAAGTTAGTAAACCGGCTTTCCAGAGTCAGTCATTGAAAGTAGTTAGTGCTGTAGGTTAGGCATTGCGCAGAGTCCCAGTCAATATTGACATTCGGAAGTTGATGATGTTCAGCAATGTGATTGTTGATATCACCTTTCCTTGTGGCCTCTCTGTTCAGTCAGTCTTGTTTCGAGGTTTCTGCAAGTCTCTCCGATGTGGGAGGCTTGGCAGTCGGGGTAATCGATCTTCTAAATTGCTTCCTGTCTGTTCTTCAGTCCATCCTTGTTTTTAGTGTTAGTTAGTGACTGACGTTGTGGGGTGGTGGGTTTGTGGGTGTTGCAGATGTCGAAGGGTTGTAAGATGCGCAAGATGTTCTCAGAGATGCCTTTTATGTACGGTATAATTGCTGTAGTCGTAGGAGTTGCAGTGTCATTTGTTTTGGTAGTAGTAGGTGGATTAGTGTTTCGTTAAATGAGGTCGTCATTGTAATCGTTCTTTGAAAAAACATGGCAAAGGTTTTTTATTCTCGTCAGATTAGTTGTCTGTCATGTTGCATCCTAGTTGCGCATGTTGTGGTAGAGTTCTGATAATTGTGGCATTGTGTGATGTAGTGTTGTAGGATGACTCATCTAGTAGTCTGTTGGTGTGTCGGTTTCCTGTAAACTGTCGTCTGTAGTGAGTTGTCGTCACGGCTTACCAGACAGTCTAGAGAGGGAAGTTTGCCATTTTCTCTGAGTTCTCTGGTCAACTGTATGTCAGTGTTTTGTCCGTTAAGGTGTGGTGGAATGCTTCAATTTCGTCGTGTTGTACAGCAGTGAATGTGTCGTTAATGAAGCGTAACCAAAGCGGTATCATTCGTAGGCAGGTCGAAAGGGCCCATCGACTTACCCTCAAATGATACCGCTTTGGTTACACTATGTTGACAACACATTCACTGCCTTCTGACACGACAAAATTGATGCCTTCTGCCACCACCTTAACGGACAAAACACCGAGATACAGTTTACCAGAGAAGTCGAAGAAAATGGCAAACTTCCTTTTCTAGACTGTCTAGTAAGCTGTGACGACAGCTCACTACTGATGACAGTTTACAGGAAACTGACTTGCACCAACAGATTACCATACGAGTCATCCTACAACCCTACATCACACAAAGGCCATGACTATCAGAACTCTAACACAACGCACGCAACTAGCATGCAACACAACAGACAGGTTGTCCGATGAGAACAAATATCTTTTTCGTGTTTTTTCGAAGAACAGCTACAACAACAACTTCACATGACAAAACACTCACCGACCTACTATTACTACTGAAACAAATGACAACACACCTCCTATGACTACAGCAACCATACCGTACACAAAAGGCATGTCTGAGAACATGTCGGGCATCTTACAGCCCTTCAATATCGACATCGTCCACAAACCCATCACCACACTACGTCAGTTACTAACCAACATTGAGGACAAGGAAGAACCGAGGAACAGACAGGGAGCGTTTTATAAGATCAATTGCTCCCACTGCTGAGCCTCCTACATCCGATAGAGTGGCAGAAACCTTACAACAAGACTGACTGAACACAGACAGGCCACAAAGAAAGGTGATGTCAACAACCACATTGCTGAACATCATTGACTTTCGAACCTCAGTATTGACTGGGACTCTTGCAATGCGTAACCTACAGCCCTAACTACTTTCAATGACTTACTCTGGAAAGCTGGTTTTCTAACTTAGAACAGACTTCCTTAAACAGGTGTCAATTACTACTGGCTCCATACAAACGACTCATTCATGACATTAACATGAGAAACGAACTGAACAGAACAACCTAACTTCACCGATGGAGTGAAACAGACTAATCATGACTGACTTACACCATTTGAGTCTTACAGCCAGTAACACCACAGCAAAACTGACCGATCATTTTACAAAAACTGGATTAAGAATATTCTACTGACAACAACTATTCACTTGACTCTGATGATGACTTCTGCACAGGTTGTCGAAATGTCAGTCATCACCATGCCACCGACAACAATCCTTCTCAGAACTACACTCACCTGGACAATCATACTACACTTTCACATGTTACCCTTACGTTCAAACCATTTGCTGCATATTATTTCTAATTGTAACTTAACAAAATTTTCAGAGATAGGGGGAATAAAATAGGACACTCCAGGTGGCAGCTTGGAAATATCAAGAGGGCGCAAGAGAACGAATAATGCGCCAGAGGTTTTCAGGATTATCAAGATTATTGTTAATTGAGTTTCGATAAAAGGAGCATGTAGAATAATGAATAAGATGAACCACTCTATTATGTGCTGAATGGTACTCACACCAATATAATCCATTGTTTGAGAGAATTGCTTTTCTATGCAAATGGTTCCGCATGGCAATTGTTCTCCAGTTGCATTAGGCCACACTCAAAATATTTGAAGATTTTCTTGTCACTGTCCATAACTTTCGAGTGGCACTTGTTGTGGGTTCAATAAGATTGAATTTAGATAATTCCTTCTTGTGGGAATTGCAGCTTCAATTGTGTTTTTTTCTTTAATACGACAACTTCTCGATCTATTAATCTGTCAGCCTCATTTATTGTGCTGTTTTTAGTTAAAGTTGAATAGTTTGTGCCATTAATTTCTTTAATGGCAACATTTGATATTTTGTAACATTGCCCTTATTTGATTTTACTTGTGTCCTGTTTCCACAAGACCAGCCTCGGAGATCCACTGTTATCTGCAAACCGGACTTCTTGTTTAGTCAAAGTATTTTTGTGAATTACATTCACAGTTTCTGCAGCACCATCAAATAAAATATGGCCAGCAATGTTGACCAGGGTATGATTTTCTCGCCCTTGAATTTCCTCCACTAGTCTGTCTGTTGCTTCCATGGTTTCTTGGTTTAATATAATGGAGGTCAAAATCTGTCTCACTTCCATGGGGATCTTGAACTTTTGTTCTTTTTTTGAGAATCCATTCTTGCTTTTTGCCGTCTCATGGTTTTTCTTTAGTTGGATCTTCTGTATTTTAATAATGGGTGATGAAGATTCAGATTTGGGTTGAGCACTGAATGCTTCTCTGGAGAGAAGTAGACAGCACAATCTACTTTAGTGTTTGTTTGGAAATTTTACAAAAATTATTGATTCACGTTTTTGCTGGTCTTTATAGGGGGCAGGTTTTGTAAATAACCAACTCTGCTTTGTTCTGAAATAACAGCACTAAATTATTGAATTTGAGGTGTTACTGATTAGATCAAAAGCATCAAATACTGGTATAAATCAAATCGTTGCATAGAAAAAACCAGAGGCCAAGGGATGAAATGCAAAAGAGTTGTACTTGAATGAAAATAATGATGCAAATTAAAATATGGTAGAAGTAGACAAAAATATTAAAAAATAAATACACTAAGAAATTGAACTAATCCTTGAACTAAGACTTTAGAAGAATTTACACTTGTTGCCTCACAGATGGAAAGGGCAAGGGCATTCCATGTTCCCACAACTCTATGAAAATAACTACCAGTATTATAATAATTTAAGAACATTTGTTCTTACATGTCTCATCTTTAGAGTTAACTTATCATTGTGTCTAAATGAATAGTGATCAGTGATAATAGATAATACTGTGTCAATTTTTTCAGTGGTGTGATTAAGCACAATTTGTGAGAGGTTATGGTGGATTCATAATATGATGATAATGTTCATAAAATGTTATTAAACAACTTGAATATCTTATTATAAGATATTCAGGTTGTTTAATAACATTTTCTTAGATACTTATGTTTGATTTCAACATGGGTACTGCATCAATTTAGGGTACAATGTACATTTATGTGTATAGCACAAAACTTGCCAGGTGTCTTATTAACAGTGTATGATAACATGCTACTTAAATTGAGGTCAAAGGAAAATTACTTGAAGAGAAATAGAAACTCTTTGATGAAAACTGTGGGTTAATTTCTCAATATTGTTCAATGTTTTATCTTGTTGACTATTAAGCAAATGGCAAAAGTGGAATACAACTTACTTCTTGAATCAATTACACTTGGGTCACCTAAAAAAGAATTGGTTAGAGAGCATTAATTGTTATTACTTTTGATGATGCATAAATGCAGTTATTTTTGTTCTCTACAAAGGTTCTTTGTCATTTGAAAAAGTTGATTCAATCTTTGTTCCACCTGTTGTCTGTATTTTAAAGTGTTTATCTTTTTAATACTTTTAAGTCAATTAGAGTCATTGGCTCTACTACAAGTGAGGACAACCATTTAATTCGACTTAAACCTGCATATGTAATGCCCAATGTTTGTTCAGACTTTCCAATATCCATAATGCAGTGGTTTTGTCACCATCTCTTACTTTCCTGCTTTGGCTAAGTTCTGTTTTCCTTTCTATAAAGAAAGTGTTTCATAATTTTTGCAAAATGACTTTAAAATACGACAGGAAATTTCAATGCAACACTGAATCTGTTTTCCTGGATTAGTTTTGTGAAATTCATGTTATTGTTTAGTTCTCTCATCTTCTCATTTTTTTTTTCTGGAGTTGGCAGCTTCTTCTTACTGACTCCACAAATGTTATGGCCTTCATCAGTGCTAAAGGGCTGTATTCTGGTCAGTTTTAGATTAACTGCTTGATCCTTCTCTGCTGGAGAAGATATACATGCCACAATTGCAGTAAAGGCTCTGTTAGCAATAAGTTGGGCAGTTACTGTTGCCTGAACTGCATCTGACGCATGAGTGTCCCTGGTGCCGCAATAAACAACAATTAGTGTGTCTATCCGCTCAAGAATTTTTCAAAGGGTCTCTTGGATCTTTTTAGCTTTGTCCTGCATGGTAGGCTGTTTGGTGTTGGGTGTTGAAGTTTGGGTTGCCCTAATCACATCCAACAGACTAAGGGAAACAGCTCTGTTGTACATTAGTATAAGAGAGTTGACAAGCAGAGGTTGGATTACCAGCAGACTGCAAATTAGGCTGATATTCACTGGGGTGATATTCACTGGGCTGGTATTTACTGGGCTGGCTGGAACTGAGTGGACAAATGATGATGATGGATTTGGAGATGGGCATACACAAACTGGTAAAGGTGACATTGCTTGGATTAAGAATAGCACTAACATTGGAAATTGTATACAAAGTTACATGTAATGTCTATATTGAATGTCCTGAGCCTCTTAACTTGTTACTAGTTTTTGTTTAGAATCCAAAGCTCTTGATATAAGTAATTTCATCACTCTACTGACAAGGTGTAAACTTAATGTCATCATAATGATTATAGTTTTTCTGTTTGGTTTCAAAACTGTATTATTTTGGTGAAAACCAATCACACCTGTACATACTCAGTATTTATCTATTGTACCAACTTAAACTAACACTAAAAACATCATACTAACTGTTCATCAAGGATATGCTGTAAACAATTATTATATTGGGATTAACAGTAACATTGGAAAATATCCACAGGGTGATGTTTAAATTGAATGTTCTGGTCCTTTTCTTTCTATTAAAGTTTATGGTATTGGTAATATCATCTCTCTACTGACAAGGATTTAAACTCAATGTCATCAAATTAAATTACAACTTTTCTGTTTAGTTTGAAAATGGTATCTTTAGAAACATTAAACTTGCACATAGTTACCCATTGTACAAAACATTTTAACTAACAGTGCAAATGTAAAGTACTAAGTGCTCATCAAGAAAATTAATAATTTGGTGTTAAATATCATTGTACTGGGAATAAAAGTAACTTTGGAAAATGTTAACAAAGTAATGTTTAAATTGAATGTCCTAGTTCTTTTTATTTATTTATTTTTTTAACATTTGGTGACATTGCTGCCTTTAATTCATAAGTTGGATCCAACACAGCTTAATGGTGTTGAAGCTGTTGGTGTGGCAAAGTGAACCAAAGCTTTTTGTTATTTTCAGTAGTGACCATTATGCAGAGATTCCATGTTATGACATAATTTTCTAGCAGCTGGGAAACACCACATGACTATGTTATCTGTGTAGGGTATAAGTTTTTTAAAGCATGAAACACATGAAATTTTGTTGGTGGCTTGCTGTATGCTCATGACTTCACACCAAACTGTTACCATCCTTGAAGCCATAATATCATAAAAATGAGCCAGTGGTCTTCCAAATGCAGCTGATTGTTTAGGGCTTAAATCTTTGGAGTGTTAAGATAACTATCATAATGATTCTGAGACCTGTACAGTGTAACCTCACGTTTTTGAAGAAGTTAGTTGTGTTGAAATTAAGTTTATCAATACAGTCTCCTACAAGACAAGCTTTATTGAACCTGTAACGACAGGCGGATAGACAAACAGTGTCTGCAAAACTGCAATTATTTAGTACACTGGTGAACAACAACTCTAGAAGATGGCTGGCCACCCAAAACTCCATCACATGACCCGCAAGGCGGGAAACTAGACTACTTCACGTAAGCATACTCGTTACATCTCCCTTCTAATAGTCGAGCAACTATAAATGTAGACAACGTTGATGATAATAAAAGAAAGAAAGAAATAACACAATGTTCAAATCTGCCTTGAGGAAGTCTAGTGCATTAAGCGCCCCTGCACAACTATGCATAATAAAAAATAAATTCAAAGCAATAAAAGAGGCACAAGGCAGAGTCAATGTCTTAATTCAGCACTCGTAATCTTTTAGCCACACTAGGTGGTGGCGGTCCCGCACTGGACGACCTTCAGTGCGTGGCCCAGAAACCACTGATGATGATGATGGTATCATTGGTGGTGGCGGCTCAGCTGGGCTGGACTCAACCAGTTCAATAGGATCGGTCATGTTGAGGTTTGTTTCAACTCACTCCGGTAACTCCTCGAACGTTGCCCTGAGCCATTTACGGTTCCGACAATAATGTTTTCCGTTTACCTCAACCAAGTAGGAACGGGTCCCATCCTCTCCATTGACGCGCCACATTGAGCACTCCTCGTTTGGCAATCGCATTCTAATGACATCACCTTCGCGCAATTTTGGCAGTTCATGTGAGTGGCGATCATAGTAGTGTTTCTGTTTTTCCTTCCTAATCTTGATCTTTTCAGGGACATCGGTTATCACTTTTGGAGTTAACAAATGCTTCGCTACTGGGAGATGGGTGCTTATCGAGGGCTTGATGTGACGTGGTGAAAATCCCATTCCTTATTGAAGGCCTTGAAATCTACACTGTTTGTCACTGATGACGGTCACAGGAATACGATGCCTGGAAAACCAAGCCAGTGATAACTCAGGTGCTGGTGGTGCTACTCATATCTTGCACTTCAAAATAACCAGAGGAGTAATCAACGGCTATCAAAAATGATTGCCCATCCAGCACAAATAGATCAACACCAACTTTCTCCCATGGCAAATTAGGCACACCATGAGGCTTTAAAGGCTCTTTACGTCGTTCGGGCTTATAACGGTTACAGATTCCACACCAAGACAAGTGATCTTCGAGCTGGGTTTTGAATAAATGCAAGTTCATGAAAAAATATATAATTATAAATCACAGAAATACTGTTAAAAAGGTACAGAATGTCCATTCAGTAAATATTTATTTGATTCCTCAGTT
>NC_142531.1:9185559-9188059 GCF_964205215.1 Stylophora pistillata
CTCAGTCAAGTACCTGCACGTTAGGAAACCTCAGTGTTATGGCCGTTTTGTCGCAGATCATGGACAACTGAAGCTTCGTGTCCTACTGTGGTGACGGAGCAGCCGTTTTTACTGGTAGCCTGCTCCCCCCTCTCCGGGGAAGGGTTTAGAAAAAGTGACTTAAAAAGCTTGTCCTTAAAAATAGCCTGCTGGTTCGCCACGATCAGCTGGCCACCAATCTAAATGCGGTAGAATATACAGTTCAATTAATTTTACTCTTGGTGCATGGAATGTTCGCACTCTGTTGGACAGCGGCAATAGTAGGGAGTTTAAGAAACCACGACGAAAGGACGACGACGACGTCAAGTAATCGCGGAGGGTCTGGAACGAGGACTTCGTTTTTAGCGGGAAAATGAAACTTCACAATCCCGTCAATCGGGTGTTGGCTTTGCGATCAAAACATCATTAAATAATCACCTAGTCAGTCTTCCCCAAGGCATAAATGATGAGCTAATGTCTATACGCTTTCGCCTTTCGAAACATCATTACGCTACCATCATTAGCGCGTATGCTTCAACAATGACTTATCCTGACGAGATAAAGGAAGAATTCTATGAAATCCTGTTAAGGACTACAGGCTTCTTATCAGATTTTCATGTGGATATACATACATACATACATATACATACATATACATACATATACATACATATGTTAATTGACCACTCCCCATGGGGGCTTTTCAGGGACAATTCCCACCCAGCAACCACCCCAGCGAAGGACATCCATCACACAGTAATCTCGTGCATGGGAAATTAACGTCTCCTACCACTAACCCTGCAGGAGACGGGACCTCCATTTATTCGTCCCTATCCGAGAAGACTAGAGTATCTAACCATTTCTTAATAGAAAGGTAGCATATTCTTCTCACTTGTTTTAAGACCTTGAGTGTTGGTCCGGCCGGGGCTCGAACCCTCGACCTCCAGCACAACAGTCCAGCGCTCTATCATTGAGCTAACTGCCTTTCTCTAAAAGTGCCTTTCTCTAAAACTGCCTTTCGCTAAAAGTGCAATTTTTTTCTTATGAACCTTGTTTATTGTTTGGGTTTGTATGTTTTCACCATCTCAATCATAAGGCTTGTATAAGGGTTTGTGGACATACCAGATCCCCCCCCCCCCCTCCTTGTGCAGTTACACCCCTGGATTGGGACACCTTGTTCCTTGTTCTCTCTGATGACCAGTGTTACTTAGTAGTAGTGTTATTTAGTACTATAACCACAACTTGAATAGGCACAGAAAGCTGTGTCAAATACATGCTGTGCTCTTTTCCCCATTTGATATCTTACTTGTGGAGAGTACTGTTTTTGTTCAGTTAATGGTAACTTAAGATTATGTCAAAGCTATGAAATACTGTAGATTAAAATAGAGGTAAAAGAGTACAGAAGGTTTAGTGTACTGTGTTTAACACCTCGTACATTTTGATAAAAGGATACAACTTGAATTACTGCTTGAACCTCAACAGGTTTTAAAGGCATCTGATGTCTCAACTTTGGATGCAGAGGAAATGGACAGTTTTCTGTCAGAGTGTGTTTTAACTGTTGCATTGACTGTAAGTTTACTCACTTTAAGTTATCAGGAACCTTAAGGTCGAGCAATTCACTGGGTTTAGTGGCCTTTACCGCAAAGAAAAGTTTAACATGGAATCAATAGAGATGTTTTATCAAAGACTCAAAAGGGCAAACTCTCAATCACATCATTTTGCTGTTAAAACTTATTTTCAAGAACTCCAACAGTCAAAATACTTTGAGGTTATAATAAAACTAGGATAATAGTGACACGTCTGATAATTGTTTTGATATTAATAGTCCTGTATCATTTATTTCTTTTTCAGGATTCAAACAAGACAATGGTCTTGCAGGGCATAATAGTGCATGATGTCCTAGGGCGCCCTAAAATACTTCTTGATCAACTGCGAGATGGCCTTGCAGTGCTGTCCTTTGGTGAAAAGATGAAACAATATCCTGACCTTTTCTAGGAATTATTTGTGCTCCAAGACAAGGAGTTGATTCCTAGTGATGTTATCGGGATATTACAGTTTCCTAAACCAGCAAGTAGCATGGAAGCCATTATTGAGAGCTATTTAGTAGAATACTTGCAGAATGCATCGCTTGAAACACTGAATCAGTTTCTTGTCTTTTCAACTGGTGCACCCTGTTTACCACATTTTGGACTGGGCAAAATTGAAATAAAATGTGACAATGTCACATCAATTTTTGCTTCAACTTGCCTGAAAAGTATAACCTTTCCTCAATTTTTTCCTGACAAAATGACCTTTTCAAGTTCCCTTGAAGCAGTAATATCCGTTACAACCAAGTCCTTCAACTGTGTGTAGGATCTTGACATGTTGAAGTTCAGATTATGTCCTTTTTCATGTTTCTGTTTTAATACTTATACTGTATTTTCTGAATTACAACCTGGGACCATATTCAGGAAACAATTCTGTGTTAGGGTTGACATTAATT
>NC_142531.1:9193059-9220559 GCF_964205215.1 Stylophora pistillata
TAAGAGCTGGTTTTCCACTCTGCACAATTATTATCATAACTATATATGTCATATGCATCAAAAGAGCAACACCGAGATGTTCGCATCCGAATTCCGGTTCGACTGATCTTCCGTGACAGAATATCGCGCGGTGACTCGTGGTAGAGATATAATCAATTATTTCCCGGAAATTTAAGTGCAGACGGTTATATTACGCTTCTCTAAATATCTATCGATAAACAAACAACATTTGAGTAAATGAGACAAAAAGAGAGGTCACAAAACATGCTAAATGGCTCCTACAAAAACGGTAACCTTGTGAAGTTATGGTACGAGGTACTGCAAGAAAACAGTTTAGTGTGGCAAGATCTTCACCGTTACAAATGGAGTCGAACGTATGAAAGTGATGTCGCTGTGATGTGATGACGTAAATGCAGGAGATAACTAATAATACGATGCTTAAGCAAGGAATCATCGTCCTTCGCTGAACGAGCATGGATTGGAATGATTTCACGTTGAGTTTAAAAGACGCGATTTTCAAGAGGAAGGCACTAGATAATATCGACCTAAACCAGATGAGTCATCGATATGTCAGCGGCGTCTTACAAAATGAACCCTCGACTTCCGCTCATTTGATCGATCGCTGCGAGAATGTTGAGAAAGTAGCAAGTCGCAGATAAGTCGCAAGAAAGTAGCAAGAAAGTCGCAGCTAAGTCGCAAGAAAGTAGCAAGAAAGTCGCAGCTAAGTCGCAAGAAAGTAGCAGCTAAGTCGCAAGTGAAAAAAAAGAGAGAGGAAAGTGTATGTCCCTTTGAAGCCACCGTACTTTGAAGCCACCGTACGATATAACAACAACATGACGACTAACTTATCTCAATGCTCACTCGTGTAACTCGAGAACTAGATTGGAATGTACGAAGGGATTACATAACCAGTCCAGAAAGTTACATAACATTCGAGGGTTACATAACCTTTAAGAGCTACATGAGAAAGATCAGCTAATCGACATTCAAGAACGGTCTTGTCGAAGGATAGCAAATGTTGAATTCCGGAAGGTGTTACATATCATAACAGTTAAATTTATGTGTCCTCTTATCGTGATCATTAAGCTTACATTTGTTATGCTTTTGCTCAAACAGAGTTTATTATCCGCTGTTATTTTTCTGTTCGTTCCATTAGTTATGTCGCTTTTGTGCGAATATTATCACGTTTTTGTTATACAGGAATGTTTGTTTGGTACGAAATATCGCGGTGTCAAATGAATGTGCTGATGTATAATTTGGACAAAGTAGCGCCATGCGTAGAACAAAAGTGACGAATCAGCGTTGTGTGCACAACAAAATGATGTTGCAAAAGAAATAAAATATGCAAAAGAATTCAGATCTCATCATGCGGTGTTTGTTAATCGTTGTGATATTAACAGTGGTGAATACCATGTGCGAAGACGATTCGATCGTGAGCATAGCAGAATGCCATTAAAAAAACTAGAAAAGCTTTCACGTAAAAACAAATAAATAAAGAAACTGATGTGCGGGGAAATTCTTAAAAACATTCCTATCTCATCAAAAATGTATTGCTACATCAAATGCAGAGTTAGAAAAAGGAGCAGTAATGACAGTATTAAGTTTGTATAAAAGATGAGAAAGAAATGGCTTTCTAAACAGTCGACACTGAATCGAAAATTGTTGAGTTGTAGAGAGACTGAGCAAATATCTATCTTTGTATAGCTGTAATACATTAACAAGTGTGTACAAGACTGCAAGCCACACATGTCATTGTGCTACACTGAATGTGTGCAATGACATTGAAACAAATTGTGGGTCTCCTATACATGGTATTGATCCTATTCTAACAATCAAGGCACCATATAGTCAAGGTGATATTATGTACTTTGATGAAAATGCTGGAAAACAATGTGTTGCTATGAGTTTGATTACTCTGATGTATAATAAGATAAAAGGAGTACATACCTGGTACAAATTTTGGAGATGGGTAATCAATTGTATTCAACACTGTCACAATGTACAGGGCAGTTGTATTTAATGCAAACAGAATTACTGTCAATGATTGCTTTGTCTGAGAAAAATTACCAGCTTCAGTAAAGTGAAAGCTACACTGGTAATCTACATTATTGTGATTCAATAATTGAGGAATATCGGTACAGTATGTCTACAGAAAGGGCTTTTGGATCACTCATGTCACAAAATTACTCTTCATTTATTCTGACAATAGAATGTAAACAGTGTCAGTATCTATTGTACTGATAATGGGAGTTATAAGATCTTTGATTCTCATACAAGAGACGAATATGGTAGAAGCCATCCCTCGGGTACGTGTGTACTATTAGAAGTACCATCTATTCAGGGCTTAGTACAGTATTTCCAGACTATAGACTCCCTCAATGACAATTATGAACTCAGAGGAGTGCAGATAAGTACATATGAAATAACTGCAGTGAACCGTTTGAGAGAAGAACACAACTGCTCTTGTAAACAATGCTCTGCTGTAGGGCTTTATACAATGTGTTACTCAGTAGCAAAGTGTTGTAGTTATTAGAATTCCATAACCCTATGTTGCATAGCTGACTGAGGAAATAGATTATATTGTAACATGGGCATCAACAGGCATCTAAAAAGGGCAGATTTATACACAAGTCTTAATATTTGTGGAGCTGAGATATCAGTCCAAATTAAAGCACCTAGCTATGGGATGTTGTCCAGTGGTTTAAACAATACTAAAAAAGAAAGTTGGAAAACTTGATTTTCAACAACTACAGGGGAAATACAGGGTTTTTATTGTGGCTTGCAAGTTACTGTTAGGTATTACTTGTATTTTTCAACAAACAGTCAGAGAAAAGTACATGTTCTCCTTGACCTATGAAGATACTTGTGAACCTGCAATACTACAAGTAAAAATAAGTGGTATACCATCATTAGTACAAGCTATTTCTAACATTGTTACAAAGAAACTTAAAACAGGTATTATTCACAACGAAATGCAATTTTTGTCTTGTACATCTAACATGGACCTTCATCAAATCAGACACATGCAAAAGCACAGACGAAAATATAGTTATGATCATTTGGAACCCACTCCAAAAATGAAAAGACTGCAACAGACATATTTTAGAAACAAAATCAAATTTAAAGTTAGACAACAGCACAAGAGTGAGACAATCCCAATTATTGCTATCTGCATTAATTACTTCAAAAAGAAAATCAGGGAAGGTCCTCACTGGTATGCTGTGTATACAATGTTTTCACAATGAAATATACTTCCTTGCTTTCAGACCATTACGATTACAATTTCATAATATATCTTTTTTAACACACGCATCAGTTGGCATGTACTTATCACCCTTGGGAAGGGGGACTCCTTAAATAAAAAGGACTTGGGTGCTCGTTGTACCTTTTAGCTAAAAAAAGGTGGCCTTGGTACCCCTTAGGCTGTTTAGCCTCAAAAGGTCCACAGCAGCAGCTCCTGTGATACCTTTTAGGGTATTGCACCAGAAATATGTGACAGTGCGTTGTTGTAGAATTGGTGTCTTTCAGGGATGAAAAAAACATTTATCCTACGCCCACAAACCAGGACCTTGGTACCTCTTAGTATTTCTTTTAGAACCTCTGCGCACCACGAATGGTCAATACTCATAACAGCTCGTCTACCTGTAGCCCGACTTGCGATCTTGGATCGTCTTGTTTAAACTCAAATCAACATTCTCGCAGCGATCGAAAATGAGCGGAAGTCGAGGGTTCATTTTGTAAGACGCCGCTGACATATCGATGACTCATCTGGTTTAGGTTGATCATCTAGCGCCTTCTTTTTCAAGAGGTGAATTCTAAATTGTAGCTGCTGATATCAACTATGATTTCAAACGGTCTAACGTGTGGATGTTGCGATCATTGTAGAAAACTTAGCTCGCGTGACGGAGGGACTACTCGTAATCTGGGGGGTCGCCCAAAGATCCTTGTAGATTGTGCTAAAATTTTTTCTAGATCATGCTCAAAATTATGCTCGTCTTGAAAATTATGCTACCTTCAGACATTTTATTTACATATGTTTTTCAAAAAGAAACACGAAACAAGTCTAAATCATACGTTTAAGCGTCCAATTCTATTCTGATACTGATAGGTACCCCCTAAGAGGTAAAGACAGCCTTACTTTAAAGAAGAACTACGCTCGAACAAACGCGTTTAAATTTAGTTTTTTAAACCGTATTGTGGACATGTGGAACTCGCTTCCATTTCACGTCAGATCATTTTACGTTTCTCCTTATACCTCAGCTGGGTGACCGCCCCTCTCCTGGGATATCAATTCTAAATCTCCCAAGAGGGTCTTAATGGGATAAACCGTTAACCGTAAGCGGCAAAAAAAATTTAGTCGTTAGCGTAAAATTGACGAACTTAAACCGTTAGTTGTAAAAAATGTTTATTGCAAAAATTACTCTTTTAATAACAATGGAAAGAAATTAACTGTCAGTCGTTAAAGTAGCCAAACTCTGAACCGTTATTTGTAAAAGCCACCATCTCAGTGAGACCCTCTCCAAACTTGAGACTACGAATTTCCTTGTTGACTGTTTGTGAGAATTAGAAGTGGTGTAAAGACAATATACCAATATGGAGGATTTTTTGTACCCGGTGGTTCTCTACCAGTCAGTGTGTTACAGTTGTGATGAAAATGTAGAATTTTCTCTCTCTTGGAGATGGAAAAGGTTCAAGAAAGAGAGGAATTCAAAGATGGGCTTAGTGACCAGCCGCGACTAAAATCATTAAAACATTTCAAGAGTTGAGATTGCAACCTATACGAAATATATTTATATAGATAGATAGATAGATAGATGGATGGATAGATAGATAGATAGATAGATAGATAGATAGATAGATATGTTGATTAGAAAAATACGACGACTACGTTTTTATCCATACAAGCGTGTTTCGTGATTGCTCACTCATCAGGGGATTTTATTTTTATTTAATTTTATACCACGAAAGAGGCTTGTAGGGATAAAAGCGTACTAGTCGTCGTATTTTTTACTCAACATATATTGCACTCTACTTTTATGTGTCGATCACTGTTATACGGAAAAATTGAAACACAGACTTCCTATATATATATGTATATATACATATGATGAGGCCCAGAAGGCCGAAACAGTACTGTCTGCAGTTGTATATATATATATACATACATATATATATATATATATATATATATATATATAAACAATTATTTAGGAAAATAAAAATTAAAACTTGGTACTACAGATCTGTTTCGAAAGGGTTAGAAGTCCTCTCTCGTCAGGTGGATACGACACAGGTTGACTAACAATCCTTTTTAAGTAGGTGGTTTGAGCAGCCTTACCAAATATTTAGTTGAGTGCCGGCACGCACTCGCCAGTTCTTTCCTTTTGTTTAGGGTGCCCGCCTCTGTTCTGCATATGATAAAGAATTTTTCAGCTATGCAAAGATTGCCTCTCTTTGTGGTATTTGAGTACAGCCTCGCGCGAGCTATTATTTTCCAGGTCACGGAAAACTCCGTTTCAGCATCCTTTAGGGACCAGATATATTTGCTCAACTCTATTGCGTTCCTTTTGTTCTCATGTCTAAATGAAGCTGTATTATTTCTAAATCTTGTTTTAAATTGGTTCGCAGTAAGGCCGACGTACGTTTGGGTTCCCAAGGGACTTTCAACTGTGGCCTGGAAGACCACATTTTGAAATAGGCAATTACCACGTAACGGGCAAGAGTGTTTGTCTCTACAATTGCATGATTTTTCTTGCGATTGAGAATTATTTGCGAGGGAGGACTTGTTGTGGGCGTCGATTTTTCTTTCTAAATTTGGCATGCACGAATAGCTTACTTTCAAAGTGTTCCTATTAAAAATTTTTCTTAGCGAGTGCCCTGGCCTAAAAATTTTTTTCCCACGTTAGTGGCAACGTTCTTACTAAAAGGTGGGTTATACCAAGTTATATTTCGGTGTCTTCCTCTCCCTTCTGTACTCCTCTGATCTTTAGTTGTTATGTCAAATTTTAATTGATGATTATAGCCACTTGCTTCTAACGCTTGCTGATACATGGGTGCTGCTTTGTCGAAGGATACTCTTTCCGATGAAATTTCGCCAAGCCTTTTATTGATCGCCAGGGGAATGTTCTTTAGGATGGAAGGTGGGTGATTACTATCACGGTGCACATACAGAGGTGTGTTGTTAGGCTTTGAATATGGCTCACAAGATCCTTTGTTTAGGTTCAAAGTGACATCGAGAAAGTTGACCACTTTTTTGTTTGCTTCGATGGTTATTTTCAAGCCGTTGGTGCTGAACACTTTGCAAATATCTTTTTTTAATTTTTTCGATCCTTCTCGGTGTTTGCTGGAATGCGCCCAGGCCGTCATCCCGGTATAAGCCTATTTGTTTTCTGATGTCTTCTGGAAGTTGGTTTAGTAAGTACGATCCCACTAGTTCACAGGTTTCCGCACCGTCATACGAGCCCATTGTAACATCAAATGAAGTTGTTGAATGCTTTTTGTTCCATGGGGTGTTGTCGTTGAATAGAAGGGATTGCTTGGTGTGGAAAATAATTCTTCTATCTTCCGCGGAAATGTCGGTATAGGAAGCCGCGAAAGATAGGGCGTCGCTTAGAAGCTTGTGTGAAATGGACGGGTAGAAGTTTACAATATCGAAGGCAATGAACGAGTGTTGGTCTTTGTTAGGGATATTGATGAACCAGTCGAGGGTCGCTCTTGCGTTTTTCCATTGATGAACGTTGGTCTTATCGGTGACGGCTTTGTTTATCTTATTAAGGATTTGCTTGCTTACTTTGCCCAACTCTGATTTAGTTGGATTAATCAGGCGGCGTGTAGGGTTGTTCTGAAAGTTGTTCTTGTGGTCTTTCAAAGTGATGAATGATTCTTTAGGTGCCAACATTTCAACTCTATCGTCTATCTTTAGGGTTTGGGCGAGGTCTTTCGCTTCGGTGTTAATATGCGTTTCGGCGTTAGCGGGGGCTCTCTTGTACTCCTTCTCTATGTCTTTGTTCAGCAGTGACTTATAGTCATTAGCATTCATCTTATAGAAATTCGCGATTTTATCTGCTGATACATACAGGTTGCTGTCCTTGTTGATGGAATCGACGTGCTGTGATAATTTTTCTGGAATTCGGAAGGGCGGGGGGCTTTGAATTCGATGTTTCGGATCAGGTTAGTCATCTTATCTTCAAATTCATTAAGCTCAGGCACTTGCAGTGGTGTTTTCTTTGAGTTAAAGCCGTAGGTTTCGCGGTGGTCGGACACTGATGATGTATTAAGGAAGTGGTAGGCGCGCCAGCGCATTCTGTTGATAAGCCTTTCCGTCATTTCAATCAGCCTTTTCAGGTATTTACATATATATATATATATAGTTTTTAGTTGCAAAGAGAAGTTTAATATATTAATAATTATATGCATTCATGATCATTTTTAGTCGCACACGTAATGCTTTGTGTTTTTTTTCTTTTTATTTTCACTCTACTAAAGTAAAAGATCCCGAACGATTCAAAACAGATCGAATAAATTAATGATAGCTTTTTCTTTTTCAGGGATTGGTTTAAAACCCCGTGTGGTATTGCAACATTTATTATTATTATTAACATACTTCGCGCATTAGCCATTGGCCTGTCCCTCTACTTTTTGGTGTTCAAGCAAACCGATAAATCATTTGGCGGACCCTACAAAAGAGAAACCGTTGCCACAGATACACAAGAGTGTTCAGAAATCGGAGAAGACATCCTCAAAGTTAACGGTTCCGCAGTGGATGCTGCCATCGCCGCCATGTTCTGTTTGGGTGTGGTCAGCATGCACTCATCAGGGATAGGGGGTGGGGGAGTGATGTTGGTGTACAATCAAACATTAAAGAAAGCAACAGTCATCGACTTCAGAGAAACTGCCCCAGCCACAGCGCATCCGGACATGTTCAAGGCGGACGTAGAGAGTGCCAAGAAAGGTCTGCACTTTTTTCTTTCTGCATTGTTTTTTTGGGAAGCCACAAAAGTGGCAGAATATACCATACAGATGTATGGTATGGTACATTTCACGCGGGCTGATTGGTCTCTCTGGTGATTGATATATACCACATGGGTGAATCGTAGTTTTTGTTCGCGTTGATTGGCTAGTACGGAAGTGATTAGCAAGTACTATTAACCTCCGAGCAGCCGATGAGACATATCCGCGTCTCAAGAGTTTATTTTGGACAATTTTTGGTATACTGACAGCATGAATTAATTTTTTGGTTTCTGTGTGGCATATATTAAGACAATCATTTACCTCAGTGCTGGTGAATATTTACCTCCACTTTGGTGACTAATTGTTAATTATAAGCGGTAATTCCGCTCTATAGATTAATTGACACTTTCCCCAATTCAGTGTATCTCAATGGTGCTAATCAATCAATGCAAACGGACTTTCCTTCTCTACTTCAAAGCTTTGAACCTCATTACTGTACCTTAAATCTATTGCAAGAAAATAGGCGCGTTAAAATACCTAGGTTTTTAAATACCTCGTCTGTTATGAGTAGTAATGTCTGCCTGGGGGAACACCTTATCTAAGCAGAGAGTACCAACGAATTAACGAGCTAAAAATCAGACAAAAACGCCAACCTAATAGGCTCTGACTTTAGGAGGTCGGTCCATCGCTGTTCCCGGTGAGGTGCGCGGTCAGTTCAACGCTTGGAAACGACATGGTCGGCTACCTTGGAAACGTCTCGTTCAACCTGCCATCGATTTGGCCAAAAATGGGTTTAAAGTATCCAAAGCACTGGATGATGCACTAAAAACGACAAAAGATATCAAGAAGGATGTAAGAAACGACCCAGGTTTAAGGTCAGAAATATTTATAAAGTACAGGGTAGTCCCAATGACCCGGCGTTTTAATATATTAATGCGAAGCCAGTTTGCGTAATGTGACATTCACGACAGATAGAATCACAGTGTTATGTAACAAAGCAATTAGTATATTTAACAATTATTATCCAACTACACCTAGACGAGTACAAATAACGCCATAGACGAGTACAAATATCACGCGGTATTTGTACTCGTCTATTGTAGTACCGGTTAAACAGGTTTTCTCGCATCACGCAAGCGAAGAATTGGATTGTAGTTACGAAAAAAAAATGGCGGACAATTTGAATCATATTTCCGACGACGAAGAATCAAAATGGCTGGCAAATTTAGATCCAAATTCATTAGATGAATCGACACGAAGAAAAACAGCTTGACGACCAGAAAATCTCTTCATTTAATGAAGAAAATAGAAACAGCAGCGCAACAACGCGCCAATTCCGTTCCGCTTCGCATGCTTCTGTCACGCACTCCCCGTAAATGAACTTTCGCGAAATTCGCTCGCACTGAAATAACAGTTTGGTGTGTTGGATAATAAATAACTTATTAGACGTTTTGTTGTGTGGTATCGCTGAGTATTTTTACTCGTTATTTGTATTTTGACTCGCCCTACGGACTCTTCAAAATACGGCACAACTCGTAAAAATACTCAGCGATACTACACAACAAAACGTCTAATAAGATATATTTATTCCACGAACGCGCGTTGGATATGAGATGATAGATAGCTAACGAGGCGCGTAGCGCCGAGTTGGCTATAATCATCTCATATCCAACAAGCGAGAGTGGAATAATTGTTTTATTAAAAAAACGCCCCCAAGATATTAGACAAATCTTCTCGACTTTATTTTGTGAGAAGAAACCGGATTTAACAATGTACAGAAATTAGATTATGGTATATTGGCTGATATACCATAATGGCTGAGCCCAATAAAAAGTCTTGAATGCATTATCCAATGATCCAGGTTTTAATAAACGGAATTATTCAATTATTCCACGTGCGCTCGTGGAATAATTGTTAATTATAACATAACCAAAGTAAAGCGCGCTTTCTGATTGGTCAATTCAGTGTCCATCATTGCCCATGGGTGTATGCTGCTGACGTGAGCAAATGCAAAGACTAGTTTTCCGCGCGCGCTTGTTTTATTGGTCACGTAAGATTTGTTAAATAAAAGAAAATTATTTTGCTACGATGTTTAACAAATAGTAAACACCACAGCGTACACTATTGAGTTATGGATGCACGCGGGAGGTTGCTAAGCACGAAAGAAGCGTAAGAGTCGCGCGAGGCAATAGCCGACTCTAGCTACTCGAGTGTAGTGTACGCTGTGGTGTTTATGGTGTTTACCATTTGTTAGAAAGTGGATAGCGTTGAGTTGCGGTCTGATTGGCTACTCAAACTCCGAATATTCTTTGCTATTCACCTCCAAGTAAATTCCCCGAATATATTGTAATCGTTGCAGAAATAAATAAGTCAAGATAATCTTTTTCAGTTGTATTATCTCACTATTTCAATATATATTGAAACAACTACTTACCTCAGTGGTGGTGGTAGCGGCGAGTATTTACCACAACTAGCCACCTCCTCTTCGGTAAACAGTTGTTAGATATCACAGAAATCTATTATAGGAAGATCATTCTCAATGCTTACAGATCTTTGTTCACGTGCAGCTGGATAATGTGATGATTTGTTTCATTTAATTTTTTTTATTTTTTAGTGAATTGCTCCTGGTTGATGGAACGCTCGTTGAAGAAGGAGACGAAATAAAGAATGAAAAGTACGCAACGACCCTTGAAAAAGTGCGGGACGATCCACACTCTTTTTATATCGGAGCTCTCGCCAAAGAGATAGTTTCTGATATTGCAAGAGTCCGTGGAGAGGTGACTGACACAGATTTAAAAGATTACGATCCGGTCCTGAGAGACCCATACCAGGGAAAAATCTTGGACATGAAAATGTACCTGACCCCACCCCCGACAAGTGGTGCCGTGCTTGGGCTTATCTTGAATATTTTGCGAGGTAGGAGTTCTTCTCAAAATTTTATTATATCGTAGAGAAATCAACTGAATAATACATTCTAATCAAGCAGCACAGGGCGAAAACCGTAACCTGTGAGCCATGGAGTAAAAAATAAATGTACATTAACTAATCCTACAAAGCTTTTCCGTTGTGTATACAGTCCTCCTTCTAACAGGAACCCAAACTGCCACCTTGAAAGTCCGGGCAATATTCAGCGTATCCGAGAGCACTGCCCTCTTCATCTTTCGCAGTACGTCTGTGCTTCTGCCTCCCACCAGCTCGCGCATCATGACATCCAGCTCCCGTGACCACCCCCCGAGGGCATCCATTATGATGTTATACTGCTTCACCTCGTAGCCTGGGAACTGCTGCCTTAGTTCCCAGCGGAGGGGTCCGTACTTCAGTGTCCTTCTTGTCCGATTGTTAACCAACGGGCAGCTCATTTCCAGCGTCACAACTCTCTTGCACATATGATTTACAATGCGTGCATCCACCCTATTGCATCTGACCTCTTGTTGATCAGCATATATAGGGACATCCCAATAAGCTTTAACATTCTCTGACTCATACACGGGCTTGGGCTTGTCGGGTGAGTACCAGGGTGGTATCTCGTCTATAACTCCCTCGTCATACAACAGTTCGTAAAACAGTACCTTCAGTGCTGCGTCGTGTCTAGAGAGGTACTTGCTCTGGGCCAGCGCACTGCATCCTGACAAGATATGAGCCACGCTCTCTGGAGCCTTGCCGCATAATCTGCACCTCACTTCGCCTTCCCCGCTTGTGTGGGTCTTCTGACTCGTGTATACTCGCGTTGGCAAGAGCTGCTCGTATAGCTCGACGAGTCCAGCAATTGTGTGTGATGGTTAGTTCTTCCACTCTGTGAGCCACTAGAAACACCCAGCGGTACTCAAACTCTCATCCTCCAGCCTGGTTGTCACTAGACGCCCTTGCCATTGTTGGTTTCTGATCTCATCCTTTAACTTCTCAATTTGGCACCTCCGCACCTCTTTCTTGATCTCTTGCGCGTGTTCCAAATCCAACTCCAGCCCCAACTCCTCCGCGCACTTAGCCGCTTCTTTAAAAATGGACCTACGCCCCATCCTTGCCGCTTGCTCTTCAAACTCCCGTATCATTCCCAGTGCACGATCTTCATTACCATGGAGTCTGACTGCACCCTTGATTTTTGTGGCTTTGTACTCCATTTCAACAGAGCGCAATCCCCGCCCTCCTTTACTTCTTGGCATATACAACAATGCATTCGAACTACATGGGTGTCTACCCCCACTCTGGACAACAATCCTGCGCGCTTCCCTATCGATCTGCTTAAGTTCCACCACCGGCCACTGTTGTGTCCACATAAGATATCCAAGAACAGGCAATGCAAACTGATTTGACGCTACCACCCGATTATAATCGGACAAGGGACTTGTCCAAATAACTGACAATCGTCTGACATACTCTCTTGCTGCACACCCCAGGACCAAATTATCCTTCTGCCTAACACTCTCTGAGTATCTCACTTTCTTCTTCTTCTTCTTCTTCTTCTTCTTCTTCTTATTATTATTATTATTATTATTATTATTATCATTATCATTAATATTTCAAAAATTTTATCATTCATCGACTTCTGCCGCCTAAACGTAAACGAAGCATGTATCGGTTTGTTTTTCTTAGATTTTTATAAGACATTTTAATGCATTTTTCGATTTTCAATTTTTGTAACACTTTTTAGTGATTGTAGTGAATAAAGGTTAGATTACTAGTTATGATTATTGTGATTATCATTTTTTCTCACAGAAATTGTTGTTTGATTGGAGTTATTATTATTATCAGTATTATTTTTATTACAATGAATATATGAAGTTATATATGAATATATGAAGTCGTGCATCATACGTATTATTGTTATTATTATTATTATTATTTTATTTTTCCGTCGTCTCAAAAATACTTTGATCGCTAGCACATGTAGCACCCCTTACTTGTGCCATTAATCAAAGTTACTGTGCACGTTCTTCTTCGTGTTCATTAAAAAGAAAGGGACAGAGGGGGTGGGGGGGGGGGGGGTCGGCGGGAGGGCTAGATGATTTTAATTGTGTCATGATAAAATTTAGCTGATCCCCCGGTAATATTCTTATGACCCATCTCTCCCCCTCATGGGCGGTAAATTGGCAGTGGATTCTCTAGACTCTGCCCCTTTATACGTTGTTGAAGACGACAGATTCCCTTCCGTTCCCCCTGAAAACTATGTGTTATCCCAAAATCCTTCACCCTCCCTCCCCTAGGCGAAGATTAGTGACGGTCCCAATATAAATAATTTTAGCCAATTAAACCGTCTCTTCCAGAACTGAGCTGCATGACCTTATCTATACCGGCTCAGAGTGTAGACAAGCACATTCCAACTTCACCGAACTAAGAAGTGCTGAACAATTTTATACCATTAGCTTTCGAATGTGGACGATTTTTTTTTTTTAACGAGAGCCAGCGAATGCGGATTTTACGAAAAGAAACAAGTCAGAAACATCGTTTGCTGCATACTGCAAACCAAGCCCTGTATTAAAAAGGTTTGTTTTTTTTTCAATGTAGGGTATAATATGACCTCGTCAGCCTTTCAAGACAAGAAGTCCTCTGTGCTTGCCTACCACCGAATTATTGAATCCTTCAAGTTCAGTTATGCTTGGCGCAGTCTGCTTGGAGATCCACTTTTCGATAAGCGAATCACGGTAGGTTGAAATGATTCAGTGACACAAATGCCAACGTTTTCTAAAAGGATAATATCAGAGAGTTCTTCTAAGTCGCCGGTTGATTTTTTGTCAAATCAAAGTTAAAGTTTTGCTATTAGCGATCACACAGGATAGATGCATATTTACAGGAGTCCAAGTTTATATATTTATTTATTTACTTATTTATTTATCAACCATATTTTAGCAGATGTCCAGTTCAGCAAATGCTAGTTTAAATGGGGCTCTGCAAACCCACCCATTTCACCCCCAGGGGCGGACACCCATCACACAGTAATCTCGTGCGTGGGAAATTAACGTCTCCTTCCCTAACCCTGCAGGAGACGGGACCTCCATTAATTCGTTCCTATCCGAGAAGACTAGAATATCTAACCATTTCCTGCAGTTATAGATAGGTAGCATATTCTTCTCAATTATTTTTAAGACCTTGAGTGTTGGTCCGGCCGGAGCTCGAACCCTCGACCTCCCGCACAACAGTCCAGCGCTCTATCCATTGAGCTAACCGGGAGTTGCGTGTTCGGACACTCAAAGTGAACCAAACATTAGCTGAATATTTTTCTCATTTGCTGCTATCTCAGGAAAGAGCCTTACAGATGTTGGATCCAAAAACAGGCAATCGTATCCGTGAGAAAATATGGGATGCCAAGACCCATAAAGATGTAAGGTACTACGCGGATTTCTTTTCGAACGCTGATTACGGTACGACACACGTATCTGTTCTGGCCCCGGATGGAGACGCGGTTTCCGTGACATCCACCATCAACATGAGGTGAGTTTAGCACTAGTCAATTTTGGACGACGGGCTTAAACCAGAGCCTGCTTAGCTAGCGGTTTTGCGTGCACTTTTACGAGTTTTGGGAGGAGGAGCCACAGAAAGGAGCAGAGAAGCCACGAAAGGCTTGGGACGAAATAACGAAAGAACTACTCGAAATTCCACTGCTCGTTTGTCGCACTTATTTTTATAAAGTCCCCAGCAAAAAGACAGCTGCGAACGGCCGCTGAACTTGTTGAATTCGATACCATCGTTGGTACTAAAAAAGGGGAATGGCATCTACTTCTTGAACCACTCTCGTCGGGAGCAATGATAGGTAGCCATATTTTAAAGCTAGAAGAGAGTTTAAAATATGACTATCATTTCTCACCTATTATAGCCTTGTCGTTTCAATCGGGCTTCTTTCAGACTGGGTAGCCGCACTGGGCACTGTGGTAAGGCAGTTAAGTGAACGGTGTTAACACTCTCGATGACCTGGAACGAACACGTTCTCATTCCTTGAGGAGAAATAGTTTTCAAGATTTTGGTTTTGGTATTTCGCCATATTCGTTGTCCGTGAACTCCGAAAATGGTTGCTTACTGTTTTCTTAAGAGTGCGCGTTCAGCAGCTTGTCTTTTGAGGATTCCTAGCTTTCTTTTCGGCTAAAAGCTCAATTTTCTTTTCAAAATCAAGCCTCACGCAATGAAATAGTTGTGTAAAGTTATGGCAATAACTGATAGTTTTATACAAGAAATAATCTCCATCGTTTTATCCCGTATTGAGGCAGCTCGTAACTTTTCGTGAAGTATGGGCATGGGAAACACGGGACGCGTAGGGAAAAAGCGGGCGACCTGACAAAACACAATTATAGTTGCATTGCATTCTAGTCTGTCCAATTATCGTGAATTGTTTGTTCTTAATAGGTTTGGTGCTAAATATCGATCCACCACCACAGGCATCATCTACAATAATGAGATGGCAGATTTTGATATTCGTGGTCACGACATAGTAGATGATATTTCCCCCTCCGAATTCAATCTTCCTGGGTCTCGATTGCGACCTTTCTCCTCCATGTGTCCCACCATTTTAACTGATAACAGTGGAATTGTGCGCCTTGTAATCGGTGCTTCTGGCGGGAAAAGGATAACCACAGCTGTGTCACTGGTACGTCCAGTCGTTTCATTTTACGCTCCTTAGCTCTTACGATTTGTTGCCAAGCTAATAAGCATGATTCTGGGGGCTCTGTATTGAACTCCATCAGGGGCGTAGCCAGGATTTTTCAAAGGGGAGGGGCATCACCAGTTTTCGCCACCTGAATATTGTAGGTTGTTTGCTTAAAAAAATGCTTACAAAGGGGGCCACAGGCACCCCAGGAAACCCCCCCCCCTCCCCCGTGCTACGCCTTTGCCTCTTGTTCAAATCTGCTTCGAGAGCCGTAAAAAAGTTCAGAAAAACAGATATAATTTTTTAATGGGTCGAAGCCTATTGACTCCTTCCTCCTTCTCCAAGGTGGATTAACTTATGGCACATATTGATACAAATGAAGCTTACAGTTATTTTTGCACCTGCAGGTCTTGATGAACAAACTCTGGTTCGATTATGACTTGTCTAAGGCGGTAAATAAACCTCGATTGCATTCACAACTGGTGCCTGATCAAGAAGTATTTTATGAAAACAATAAGGCCTATCGCATTGACAAGTACGTGATAGAAGGCTTGAAAGAACGAGGTCACCAAGTCGACGGCAGTGATTTGTTTGCTGCGGTGCAGGCGATTTCTAGGGAACCTGGAGGAGAAATATACGCCAAGTCTGACCCTAGAAAGCATGGTGCGCCCGCGGGTCAATAAATGTTTGGTCCCGAGGCACTCGCCTAACTTTACCTTGCTTTGAAAAGCTATCTAGAGTAGTAGAAACCATATATTCTATAAAATGGGCAAAAAAGATGCTTTGAGGCTGAGAGCCAGAGACAAAGGGTAGAAAATGCATTTTCTTTTTCATTTTTATAGCAGATATCGGGCATCTTTTGCCAGAATTGACGTTTTTAGTTAGGATTTAAAAACGATTTTAGCTTATGATTCTTGTTGATATGGTCCTTGAACATCGTTTTCCGTTTTGAATCATGTTAAATGAAACGAACAGAAGCGTTGAATTCACTCGTCTCTTTCTATTGATTCAATTTTCTTAGAATTTCTTTTCGTTACGTTCGACTCAGCTAGTCACGGACGCGCAGAATTTGCTTTGCTTAGGTACAAAATACGTGCCATAGATTTAATAAACAGAACTTTTGGCAGCACGCTTTTAGTGTAATCATTTTATGGTCTCATTGGTGTGAAACACCTAACGACTAAATTTTTGGCCATTTTACTAGCGGTTGATCCTGCCCAGACCCTCTTTTGAGAAATCAGACGCAGAGCAGGCGAATGATATTCAATTGAAAATGCCACAGAAACCAAGATCACAAGTCAAGGGAAGATATTGTGGTGGCCAATTTCTGTCTTGTAGCGAAATTCCTACTGCTTTTTTGTTGATTTGCACTTTTCGAAATTCTTCTACTTCTTCCATAGCCAGCTTTTCGAAGGAGAGCGAGTGAATCATCATTTTGTTTTTGTTAACAGCGGGCGTCTCGGCCAGCAATTGAAGCACGCGCGCGACCTCAAGAAGCCTACAACGGAAACGACGACTACTACCCATGCTTTTCCAACCGTTCAAACTATGGTTTGTCCAAACCTACTACAGAGAAACAAACAGGAAAGACATAAAAAATTTTTTAGCTAATCTCTGTATTTTACCCCTCAACAGCGATGCTCCCACAGTAAACTGAAGAATCATTATTCCAAAGCACTAGAATATCTAAACATCTATCTACAAATTTATACAAAAGGTGATTATTGGTGGGTTTGGCATGTCATGGTTTCTTGAGTTACATTCTATATTATAACCTTGCGATGTGCTTTTTGTACTATGAAGTTTAACCATCAAACAGTGGCATGCTTAATAATTCACTTTGAAATTGTCAGTTAAAATCTGTCATCTACGGGACTTGGTTGCTTCTCCTTTGCTTTACCTCGCGCGCAAACGCTGAAGAAGAAAAAGTGCGCAAGAAGTTGATGAGGCGAAATCTGGAAGTGGGAAAAATTACAGTTTTCTCGTAACATTTTTTCGCCAAAAGACTATCTGGAGTAGAGTAGTATCCTCGTGGTTTGTGTATAGTTTAGATTTGGCCGTTTGTAGTTCGTGTCAATTCGCAACAGATGTTTTAAAGCATTGTTAAATTGGCTTCAGCTATAGCAAAAATAGCTAATGCAACATCCTCTGCCTGTTCACACGGCCGAGCTTTTTGCGTGCGACATAAGAGTGTTAGCCCTTAAAATGTCGTCCACCAAGTTGTTAATGGACGCTCCACCAATAAGTTTATTGAAGAACACATGCTCAATGATATGTGGCTCCACAGCTCCTAAAGATGTAAGTTTGATGAGTAGCTGACCAAAGCGACTAGACGACTCTGGGTGGTTCAAGCGTATGTACTCTTCTAGAGCATTTCTTGTCTTGTTTTGAATTGCTTGGATCTGAACCAAGTCGGAGAGTTGGTCGTTATCTGTTGACACATTAATTGGAGAAACGTTGGTTAAAGGTCGAAATGGTGCTTGACCATGTCAAACATGATCGCTACAGGCGCCATCCATTCACTTTTAAGTCTGTTCTGACCATCGATGATAATAAACCCTCGTCATTTATAAAGATGTTTGACATTTTACACAAAGATCAAAAAATAAACTGGCTAACCGGCCTAAGGGAGAAATTAATGTACAGAACGTTCCCGACTACACGAAATATTTAAATTGTGATTTTCGACTGAATCTCGCCGTAAGTTATGAGAGAGAAATGCTAGATTCCGTTCATTATGCAAAAAAAGGCGGATGAAATTCAAATTAAGAACCGCACCGGTAATACTAGCTTTTTAATTCGGAGAACTGAAAATAAATTTCTTAATTTCCTTTCACCTTAAAAAGTAACAGATTTATCTGTCCCTAAATGAAGGCAGGTACGTGTGAGAACTTTATCATAAGTATGGAAATGAAAAGTTAAAACAATGTAGTATGAAGTCAAAAAAAAAAAGAAACAAAGTTTCAGTTGGTGACACGAAAATACTTCCTTACACAGAAACGAAATCACAATTTTATCAGAATAAGCACGTTTGTTGAAACAAGGATGACCTTCTTTGATGCTAAGTTAACTACAAAAACTACATCATCAGAGAATCGAGAAGAAACATTATTCATAATAACAGACTTAAGAAATACTTACTAGATACTTGACGCCATGTCAGTTAGCGGTAGGCAGTTTTTTTTTTTTCTTTTGCATTTCCATCCCTCTTTCGAGAGAATGATCAATATATTGGTCTCTTTTTCGCAACAAAATACAAAGCTTTGCAAATTTTACTCAAGAATGGGATCTTTCTTTTTGATCCCAGAACAATTAATAGTTAGATATAGAGTTCAATATGCAAAGGTGCTCTCCATTTGCTGAAGTTGAAGAAAATGGTAAGTTCGATGCACGCAACAAAAACTTGATACGCGCGGTTTGGCCTTCCATATGTAACCAGCTGGTTACGTTTTCAACGCTTTCTTGCCGTATACCTTCTCCTTCAAAGTTGAAATTGTTCTTCCTATGAGACTTTAAGATTTTTATGGAAGACGTGAATCGAAATCTAACCACAGAAACGGTTCAAACAAATTTTTTTACCTTTCCACAACATAAAAATAGCAGAAAATACAAGGCAAAGTTGATAACAAAAAGCTTTAATAAAAACGTTTTTCAAAAAAGAACAAAAGGACTGTGAGCTTGGAAATGGCTGCAAGCTTTTCAAATAAATGTGCCACAAATGAAGAGCCAGTGAAAGAGAGTCACATTATATATATGTAATTATTTGTTGGGAAATTCAATAATAACAACAGAAGTCATTAAATTAACATCATCGCAAATATCAATTCTCGGAGGCAATTTTAAATCCCAACAGCTTGAAGTCCATCGGGGAAGGGACAAAAGGACGAAGTAGAGGACAATTGTGTCGTAGTATTTATCATTAAGTACATGGCTTATCATACAGTTAGAAATTCGCAATTTTGGAGAAAGAAGAGAAAACAACTAAAAGTGAAGCTACTGTTGACTTCTAAACAAGTGATAAACACACGAAATATTACATTTTGTCGAAAAAAGATCGACTAGAAAACGTTTTCTTACTGCAAGGGGAGCATACAATAAAGCAATACAAATTTCGGAAAAAAAAATAAAGGGGAAGGAAAAAACCCTTTAAATGTGTGAATCCCACGCAAAGTAAATAGTTATTTTTGTGTTGAAAAAATTTGGTGAAGCTGTCTTTCAAAAAGAAAAGTAATATAAAACAAATTTTTATCTGAAGAACTATTGTGAGTAATTACTGAAGTCAAAACCCCCTAGACTATAGAATAATTTAGAAGTGATGTGACACTTTTTTCCTAAAATAGAAAAACAGGAAGATTCTGATAATTTTCAGTACCTCCTTTTCGTCGAGTTTGTGCGATTTGACAAACTACATGGTCCGCCCGCCCGTATGTGGTTAGTGCGATTTATTTATGGCTAAATCCAATCCTTTTATCAGACACAAGGCAGGATCCGTATCTTCCAGGCGGTACAGAATGAAAGGAACGAAGTAATGTGATCATTTTTATTTCCGTTTGTGCAGAAGGCGTCAAGCAATGACCTGCCAATCATGTCCCGAGAAAGTGTAAACCAACATTTCACTCCAATTTTGATAGAATCATAATCTCTTGTATCGCAGTTTTGAAAATAATTTTTGCTTTAGAAAACGAAAAATTGTTGAACTTTTTTGTTTTCATTCCTTAAATTTTGCTCTTTTCCTTCAACTAAGAAGATTTTGCCGAGTTCAGGGAATACACAGCTACTTCCGCATTACAAGGTTTCCACAACAACAAGGAGAGTGTAACTATGACAAGAAAAATGGCAGACTGAATCTTCAGTAATAAGAAAATGAACAACATCAAGGAAAGAAATATATCTCTGATTCAAATCATGTTAATAAAAGGTTCTGAGCAAAACCCAGTCATACAAAAAAAGGTGCTTGCAACGAATTCAATAAAACTCACTATTTCACTTGTTATTGTTGTTTCTGAACAAACGAAAACGTGCTACATGACAAACAAAAGATGAACGCAACACAGCGGTAAAAAGTGAGAAATTTCATCGTAAAAGTTTCCCCTGTTTTGCATTTTAGTTCGCAAAATCGACTGCTTCCTCTTCCAATATTTCATGTAGCACAGTTCGGTGACTCATAGCTATGAAAATCGATCTTTGTAGCCTCAATATATTTTTCAGACAATTACTACACAACGAAATAAAGAATCAAAAACACACACATACGCAGCGAGCACTGGATCTACATGCACTAGTATTTTTATCATGATTTCAACATCTTTCTTATCGAAAACGTTTAGATTTCAACACACTGAAATTCGTCGACAAAAACTACTGAAATCGAAAACTAATAATTTATTTAGGACTGCTTTGAGAAATAATCCAGAACGCTGATTTGTATGTAAAACACACACAAGAAAATTGGAAAATTCTATTTAAAGACACGTTAAAATTCATATAAAAACAATTTGATTAGCCATTACGTTTTACAGGTGTGACGCATAAGCTATTGTTGATTTTCATTAAAAGTCAAAAAAAGAAAAAAAAACTGCGAGTAATACTTAAATTGAAACACGCAAGAACTTACCCTTGGGCTGAACCCGAGTTCACAATTCCTCCTAATACTCATTTTGCTCGTTTGGGAAAAACACTCATTGTCGTTGTCATTTCCGTCAAAAATCGATTAGCTCATCATTTTTAACTCATCAGCCGGAAGGGTCTTTTGCGGCAAAGTCAAACAGTTTTGAATAACCCCCCGATTACGGCTACAGTCTGCTAGAAATATTAATGTATAGAACATGAACCCTAGCACTTAATAAATTCGCAAGCAAATCATTCCCCTAAAGGCTTTGCTAATCCGCATGTTAAGAACATTTCTCTACGGAGCCGAAAACAGGCTACGGTCGAAATAAAATGTGAAGGAAAATCACGCAATTTAAAATGAAAAAGTCGATTCGATTGTCAGAAAATCGCAACAGACTTCCGGTGAAAGATCTTCGCGATAATTTAAATACATTTTGGTTAGCTGGTGCGATCTTTTTTTCCGTTCTTCCGTATCAAAGTGTCAAACGCATGCTAATTTGTAAATTCATGGCGATGGCCTTGAATAAGCGCCAAAGAGATTAACAATTTCTCAAGAATTAATTCCTGCCACTTCATAAACGTAATGTTGCGAAATCATGAAAAAGGCGCACTTCAGTCGATAATTTGTCGCGTACAACCAAACAATAAAGTCTGTATTACGTGAAAACGAAACTCCCCAACGAAAACTGTTAACATTAAGTATCTGTAGCCGATATCGTGTTTTTGAATCCGCTGTTTACACTGTGCCAGCTATCATGGGTTAAAATATGGACTGCGCAATAGCAGGGTCATGGGCAATAGAAACGGAAGGAGGTTATGAACAAGACATTAACACTTTTGCACCCCGAGAAGGAATCCCACATATAATGTCATTATCAATAGCGAAGTCCCTTATTCTCAATCGATAGATCGACCATGGATTCATCTTGGATTTAACTTATTTTCAGAGCACCTTCGCGGGGCTTTTTTTTCAAAAATTCGGCAAAAACTCTGCAGCCAATTTTAAATTGCTAGAAATAAGAGAGTGGTAAAAAGTTCAACTGCATGTTGCTCGAAGCTCTTTAAGTAAAAGCGAAACTTATTGCGATCTCCACCCAATACAACTTTTCGTGTTTGATGCCAATCGAATAAAGTGGACAAAAAAATTGATATAGTTTTTCTTACCTGGGTTAAAAAGTACCAGTGCCTTTAAAAGGGTGAACTCGGTTCTGTTCAAACCCAGCTGTACAAGCTTGAAAACAACCTCATTCAACTTTCCTATGTTGTGAAGAACTCTATCCAGATGTTCGCTCGCTGTTTTTTCCATCACATCAGCAACCAGCGGCGCTAATTCGAAAGGCATCGCCCATTGAACCAGGTTTATGACGAATATTTTACACCAGTTTTCCTGCAAGAGGCTCACTTGGTCGATATGAGACAGTTCAGCGAAGTGGCGAACGTTCTTCGCCCAGTGTATCGACATGAACAGCAGCCGGGCTGCGATTTCTGTGGTGCTTTCTGCTGGTAATTTCGTTGCAACTGCGCTGCCACTTTCGCCTCTAGCTACCGTGTTGTCTTCTGCAACTGATCTTGTATCACTTTCAGTCTCCGGCGGCCTTTGATAAGGCTCAACTGCCTGCAAATGGTAAACAAAGTCCGACAGTGACACAAAATCTGCCTCTCTTCGGATATCCCCCTTCAACGGCTGCCGGCTACGGTGTCTTTTTCTTCCCTTTTCAAACTCATTCGCTCTGGTTTGTTGCACAGCTGATGAAAACAAATGAAAACGATTCTCCGTTTTAAAAGAAGCAAAACAAGAGGCCAAGCATACTACTTATAATGTTAAAAAATCTGCACTCAATCAAACACGTATGATATTAAAAACAATATTTGCGTAACTGAAAAACCGAAAATTCATCACAACAACGCCTTAATTATATCTTGGTCAAATATTTTACTTAGAAATTGTATCTATTATTTCATCAGTGAGAGAAAATGTTGTTAACTGCGGACAAATTTGACAACCCTTTTACAAAAGATCTGTTTTGAAAAATGTTTGAGAAACTTTGCTTCCTCCTTTAGTGTCGAGAAGCAGATCTTTTTCTCGGTTGAATTTTGCAGTAAAGTTTCTGTAAATTTATCAAGAGGAAAATAAAGCTTTTCTGCTTCTTTCATAATCATTGACTTTTCTAAGTCTTGTCAGCCCAATTCATTCAAATTATGTGAATCTCATATTAAGTTACTTTACGACTGTCTGGGAGACATTTTACCCAAAATATTTCAGAGGTTAAACTGGTAATCTATCATCCAACTGAGAGCAATTCCTACAAGACAATGCAATGATTTAAGAAAAGAAAAATAAATGTCTGTTAGTTGCTCACCTTCCCTTTTCATTCCTACCGTAAGGCACTTTTTCATCCTGCAGTACTGGCAGCTATTCCGAAAGCGCTTGTTCACTGGACAGCACCCAGCCACTCTACAAGTGTAGTAGAGCCGTTTCTTGATACTTCGCTTAAAAAACAACTTGCATCCTTCACAGGTATTGGCTCCATAGTGCCGCCCGGTGGAATGGTCTCCGCAAACTGAACAGATTTCCATCCGTGATCGGCTCAGTTCGTTCGCTGTCACGGCTTATTGTTGTTGCTATGTTGGTTTTTTCCACGCCCGAGTGAGCAATCTTAAGCAATGACCTAGAGACTTTATTAAGCCCCCTTAAAATTTATATCTACATATATATATATATATATATGGTGTTATGTGCTGCTGTCGCCGGTAAAACCATTGCACATGTCAGAATTACAAACGGTTATGAATGATTGATTAGTAGGGCGAATAATTAACATTGAAACGTGAGTTGCGCTCGTTTTATTATATTTTTTTCCTCAGCTCTGTTTTCTTTTCATATCATCTGTTGAATATTTATACCTTCTAACTTTCAAAACAAAGACTGTTTTGACACATATGGAAACAGCTTTTTAATATAATGCGACTCGAATCACGTTCTAATGCGCCGAATTTATGACTTTTCAGGCGCACCTAAACAATAAGCATATCATCGCGACTCGTTTTTCTCTCGGTTTTCTTAATTCATGACTCGTGCCATCAAGGGGGCTTTAACTTATCCTGCCTCCATCTAAGAAGTTATGCAGGGCTTGTTTATTTTGGTTTTTGATGAAACATCTACTTCTGTACACGCTGCGAGCGAAGGATTACCACTTTGTGAGAACTTCGCTGTGAAACAATATTGACAGATGTGGCTTTCGCACGCTCTTTAAAACAAAATGTTTCGATAAGACACAGCCTTCCGTTTAACCAAGTGGATTCACTATTCACTCAACAGAATATTTAAATTGGTCCTTTTCGAGATAAGATACACACTCGATATTAAGCGCAGTTAGAAAAAAACCGATCGGTCGGGTGAAATATAAGGAGTGTTTTCAGTAAACGTTGAAAGAATCGAGAGTTGTTCAAGACCAGTCGATTAAAAGAGGCCGAGAAAAAAGGGCTTATTAACATTACTATAGGTGTTTGCCAAGTAAATGAGAATTCTGATATACAGTAATCATTTGAAAACCGCACGACCCAATAGAATAAACTGTGTGAATTTAAAGATGATGTTTTTCGCGCTCGGAAGAAAAGAAAATATATTAAAATTACGATTTGCAGTTTCACACGCGTTTATTTCAGAAAATATACTTGTTATTCCGGATATAAAAATGAAATAAATAAAGTCGTAGGCGGTCTAAAGGCAGTCAAGGGAAAGTCACGATCAAGGTGTATGTCACTTGATAACAAAGGCCTTCCTTTTAGTCAAGAGGAAGCGGCCATCTTGAACTATTAGTATCCACAGTCCAATTTCCATGCCAATCTTAAAATCTGCAAATGCTTGAGAGCTGCTTGCAAATATATCAGTTAGGGTCAAATAGCGCGTGCTTAATTAACCACCGAGCAATTTTCACATCACGACATTTCTAATTCGCCTTAAAGAGACACTCACTCTTCAAAGAAACATATAACGAGAACAAATAACAACTTTTTAAAGAAATAACGAGTCGATAATCGATTTCGAATCTCTCGTAGAAAGTGACGACTGGATTCCAACCAGAACAGGAAAGTTAATCAGACAAATAAAAGCCATTTGGGTTGTTCTTTGCCAGTACTTGCGAGATGAATTGGATTCAAACGGCGTGTAAACGTAAATTTTAAATTAAAACGTCGCCAGAGGGTGTTTTGCTTTAGTTCTTCAGCATTCGCGGGAAAATCTGCGCCATTTACCAGATGTGACCGTTTACGATATTCTTCCTCTATTAAAAAGTCCTTTTCCAGAGACTTTCGAATAGATATATCATTCAGCCGCAGAAAAAAATAGTTTAAAACAAATGTAAACTCTGTTTAATTTCGTTCCTTTTGATGTATTTAGCGAAGCGACTATATATTTACCCAAAAGTTGATTCAATATTCTTTGCATTAATTTTCATTCAACTGTTTAGCAAATGTGCCTGAATTCTATCTAAGTTAGAGATATGGTTGGTTACACTGAATTACTTCCCAAGCCTGATGTTAGTTTTGCAAAGGAAAAAAAAAAACTCTGAGGCACAGTTAAAAGTGGTTCTGACCATCAGACCCCAGTAGTTTCTTTCATTTGTTAGTTCTAAAGTTCATGTACACTGCATGTCTTCTTTCACGCCAAAGCATTGGTGGAAAATGCAACCAGCTGGAACAAGATGTTCCCAAAAAAAATTATAAACTGAGCTATGTTTATGTTCATTCTTTTCTTTTTTGAGTTCTTTGCCCCAGGAAAGGGAACGAGTTACCATGAAGCTTTTGTCTCAGTCTTAGACCTGTCATCAATTTTCAATTTACTTGAACGTTTTTCTTGTTAATTTAATTTCTTGACCTGCTGGGAAGTTTGATTGGACGCGAAATAAAGACAATGTAAATTAGAACAGCACTAACAACGGAACAGGAAGATTTGTGACTCAGCGTTGTGGCTCACAGCCAGACTCAGCTTGAACAGTGCGGCTTCTTAATAAACTAAGTTGTCAAACGAATCAAACAGACTTTAAATAAACTACACTTCGAACGCCAGTTCATAAAAGGTCTCTCTGTTTATAATTATTTCATACTGCCGTCGCCGGTGCGGTTTGACACAAGCACATTATATTATCCAAGCACTGAATCGAGCTTTTTGAGGAAAGCCGTTGATTTTAGTTCCGCGCAAGTAGAACTTGACATCCAATTCATTTGTAGAGAACGAATTATCTCATCTTCATTGAAACAACTAACTGATAAGAAGTGTTAGTTTTGTTGGGAAGGTTTTACGAATAAGATCTATTTGCAGCAGGAGTTTCGAAACTTGTGCGCGTATTCTTGCCATTTCTTCGAACAGAGTACTAGTGGAAAAAAATCATTTATAAGTTAAATAGAATAAAGACCCAGTTTAATATCCGTAGTATCCCAAAAATAATGGAAAGAGCAGAAAAAAATCAGCCCTCAAGCTGAAAGCTGTTTTCTTTGAGAAGTTTTTGTTTATTTGAAAAATACAAAAACAAAACAAAACAGAACAAAAAAGTTACTCGATGGGTTTCCTCTTAGGATATTTCCAGGTACAATAGTAAAGGTAGTTTTGGATTTGAGGTTCTAAAGAAGAGTAACGTAAAATTGCGATAACGTAGTGAAGAAGCCCTCCAAACCTGACTTCCCTTCTCAAAATTAATTTTTTATTTAAACATTGTGGAACAAAAGGCTTTCAATTAAAGCCAGCATAAATGAGTTGTATAAATTCTATCAGTGATACATCTGAAAGACGATATTTCACGCACAATATGGATGTGTTACGTCACTCATTAACAAGTGGATCGAAACTCGAAATTATTCTTAGCGCGATGAGTGAGGCATAAGATGATAAAACAATGTACAAATTTGAAAACTATCAAAACAGCTTGTTGCATGATGCGGGCTTCTCTAAACTAGCCTTGCTACAATAAAAAAATTATATCCAATGAGATTGACGGGACCGACTGAGGTTACTAAATCCATAATTTTATCAGGAGAATGACATGAACCCGAATTAAAAATTTATTTGTAATCTTGGTTCTTCCATTTTACCGTATTCGGGATAAATTTACCTCGATGTTACCTTCCGCCAGAATACCGTAACACCCTGGGTAAGGATATGGTATAGGATATAGAGCATCGAAAGGGTTCATGGGAAGAAGAAAGTAATGCATGGCTAGTAACATGTTTCAAAATGCGTTGATAACAAACCCTAGCCTTTCCCTTGAAATAAGAGTCATGCAGCTGTTATTTTCAATAATTTGAATAGTTGTAACTGTACAGTGTCAGCGAAACTCTAACTTGAATTTAAACGTAGCAACTATCCCAAGAA
>NC_142531.1:9225559-9253059 GCF_964205215.1 Stylophora pistillata
CTGTCTAATTAATCAATTAATCAATGGGGAATACCTCTTGACACATCATGTGTTACTCGATCACTTGTATTCCGTGAAGCAGTATTTCTTCTTATATTGAATTTAATTGGTTGTTTAGCCTATACTCCAAAAGAAATAGTGCTTTGATCGGCTAGTTGGTCAGTTAAAACACGCGCGTTTCGATACAAACACCCCTAGCTATTAAATAATGACCTAGACAAATAGCAGTTTTCAAGGTTCACAATATACCCAGAGAGGTTACAGACTACAGTTTAACCACAACATATTAACTAGCGTTTGTCTTACACTTTAATTTACACAGACGAGTGTTTACCAAAAACGGAAAGCTTCTTCGAAAAGGAGACCTTCTTAAAAGACCGCAGTTGGCTAAAACACTACAACTTATTGCACGAGCAGGAAGTGCAGAACCATTCTATAACGGGCCAATGAGTAAATCAATAATAAAAGAAGTCCGCAACGCTGGAGGAGTGTTAACCTTGAAAGATCTCAAAAACTACAAAGTAGAGTTTCGTCCCGTGCTAAAAAGCAAGTTGGACGACATGACATTACTTAGCACTCCTCCACCAACCGCTGGCCCAGTGTTGGCTTTGACCCTTAATATCTTGAAGGGTAAGAAGTTAACCAGTACCATTCCGTTTCAAAAATACAGGTTTTCCCCAATCTTAAGCCGGGTGGATGTTAAACCGACTTGGTGATGAGGGTTGTATTCATGCTGCACAGACCCAAATGCATCTGACTAGAAGGCTGGAAATTTATAGGCTAACTCATTCAGGAAAGGAGGAGGAAGTTGCTCCTGATAAGGTGTAGATGAAAAATAGCATTCTGCCGATATCGTTCTGCAAAAAGTGTCATACGACGTCTCAGAGAATAAATTTCTTTTATATTCCACCTTGTCCACATTGAAGTTTACACTGGTTAAATATATATATCTTATTAACCAAGCGCGAGGGCCGTACTGGGAGAGTATATCGGCCCAAGGTCTTGACAGTACGGACCGAGCGCAGCGAGGTTGGTACAAAAAAGACCGAGGGCCGATATTCTTCCAGTACGGTCCCAAGCAAGCTTGGTTAATAAGAGATTTATTATACGACTGAAGTTCAAAGGGACACAAAAGCGGTATCATTCGGGATCATTCGGGACTATTCGGGCATTGCTTGGTCCAATACTTAGAGAATATTGGACCGGAAATAGAGAATTTTGATTGGTTGAATTTAGTTATTGGCCCTCTGACTGCCCGAGTCGTGTAATAAAGTTTTACTATTGATTTGTAACAGCGCCACATCTTCGGGACCGCATAATCCTGTATTCTCCACATCAACTTTTTTTTAATCCGCCCCTGTTTGTATCAGTACATAGCTGAGCTCATTAATTTCCATCCATTTCCTTTACTCCAAAGGATATAAATTAAAGCAGAGCGACCTTGAAGATAACCCAGTGAGAACATATCATCGCATCATTGAAGCATTTAAGTTTGCGTACAAGTATCGATCATTGTTAGCTGACCCCGACTACGAGAAAGACATCGATAAGGTTTGTGTCGATAATTAACAAATTCTTTTCTGTTGGTATGCGCTACAATGGGTTGGTTCTTGCATGACGTATAACTTGAGGCATTGTTGCATTACAATACATTGGTTTTGGAGAGACGCTTGCATGAAGAATTGTTGTGTTTCACAAAGTTGGCTTGTACGTTACGCACAGCTTATTTTTTGGTCACATTATATGGGTCTCGTAGAGATGCACCAAGTGTTTTAGAGTTACAGCAAGTTGGTTTACACATGAAGCACTAAGCAATGTTGTGTTACAATACATAACTAGCAAAAAGTAAACTTGAGTTATAGTAAGTTAGTTTTGAGCGTGATGTGCAGACAATTCTAGCCTCTGTCTCATGTGGAGGTTAATGTGCAGACAATTCTAGCCTCTGTCTCATGTGGAGGTTAATGTGCAGACAATTCTAGCCTCTGTCTCATGTGGAGGTTAATGTGCAGACAATTCTAGCCTCTGTCTCATGTGGAGGTTAATGTGCAGACAATTCTAGCCTCTGTCTCATGTGGAGGTCGGATAACGCTCTTCTCCCAATGACAATCGATGCATGTTTGATGATCTTCCTGCAAAAGCTCAAACTTTGATTATCTATCTGCTTTTACCAGACCGTGAAAGAAATGATGAGCACAAAACTGGCCGAAGACATTAGACACCGAATCACGGACACCATGACGCATTCTCGAGATTATTATGGCTCAAGGTACCATGTACCCATTAAAACTGGAACGACAAGCCTATCCGTGTTGGCCGCCAATGGAGATGCAGTTTCACTTACAAGCACCGTAAATGGATAGTAAGTAACTAGAGTTTGAATTCAAGGAACAGTTTGTTGCTTTCTTGGTTCTTTTCTTCTAATTATAATTGTTGTTACCAGCAGCGAATCCTAACCCCCTTACTATTTTGCACCGTTCGTTACCAATTAAAACTGGCAAATATCCGAGAATCCGCTTCAGGAAAGTTTTTGCTTCTCTAAAAAGGGATTGTTAGTGGACAGATATCGGGGAAAAATCCAAATCGTGTAAAATTAACACATTTAAACCAGCAGCGACCGTAGGATATACCAAAATGTACCTCTCCATATGTCAGAGCAGTAATCGTCCTTAATGCCAAAAAAAAAAAAAATTTGGGCTCATGGAATAAAAATAGGATGTCGCAGGTACAGAATAAGCACAAGAGTGACAGACATGATGCGCCAGTTCTTAGCTATCAAAAAACGGGCAGTAGCTGACAAAATCTTCAAATAAAATAATCAACTAATGCAGCGCTATATGGCGGTGCTTGTTCTTAATCGTCAACAAAACGGGCAGTCGTGCCAACAGAACTTCAGTAGCTGACGTAATTTCAACTGAAATTAACCATTGGAGCGCCAGCTCCTTGAGTTTGAGGATATTATTGACATTTCCGTCCGTCTTTTGTTTTGTTGCAGTTTTGGAGCCAAGTTTCTCTCAAACAAGCTTGGCTTCGTCTACAACAATGAAATGGACGACTTCAGCGCACCACACGTGACAAATGAATTCGGACTTCCGCCATCTCCTGTCAATTTCATAAAACCTGGCAAGAGACCGCAGTCCTCGGCCGTGCCCGCGATAGTACTGGACAAAAAGGGAAATGTCTTAATGACAATTGGTGCTGCTGGGGGTACCATTATAACAACTTCTGTTGCACAGGTAAACTTTATTTGAGATCCAATGAAATACCGTGTATAGAAATTTTTATCACCTGTTAAGTAGCCATGGCGGGGTGGGTTACAACTATGACTGCGTATTTGAAACGTTGTGCATGTTTATAGCTTGTCCAATACATTACAATACAATACAATGTTTTTTATTTCGAGAGGATAGATACATGATTAACCCAGTAAAGAGTTTTCTAACACATAGCACTCTAATAAACCCACCCAACCCACCCCAGGGGAGGACATCCATCACACAGTAATCTCGTGCGTGTGAAATTAACGTCTCCTGCCTCTAGCCCTGCAGGAGACGGGACCTCCATTTATTCTTCCCTATCCGAGAAGACTAGAATATCTAACCATTTCTTGATGTTATAGAAAGGTAGAAAATTCTTTTCAATTATTTTAAGACCCTAGGTGTTGGTCCGGCCGGGGCTCGAACCCTCGACCTCCCGCACAACAGTCCAGCGGTCTATCCCTTTCTCGAACCCTGGACCTCCTGCACAACAGTCCAGCGTCTATTCCTTTCTCGTTTTCTTACAATTATCACCAGTCCCCGAGCTACACATTTCCTAAGGTGCTGACAAGGAGAAGTTTTGTAACAATCAAGAGCTTCTTTGGTTGGTGATCATTTCCCCTATTCTCGTGACCTTAATGATTGATTTAAGGGTGTTATTGTAAGGAGAAATTAGATGCTGGTCATTCTTAGATGTTGAAGGGTTAAGGAGACAAAAACAACTTCAACGAAAAGTCATTCATTGAAATTCACTGCGGTATTGATACCATAATCATCCAGCGTCCCGTGTAGCCCCATAAATTCCAAAATCTAACTTGAGGCTCTTCTTGTGTTTTCTTCTTCCTCAGGCGATAATGAACTACTTTTGGTTTAAGAAAAACCTGCAGACAGCCATTACAATGCCGCGTGTACACGAACAGCTTTATCCTAATTTTGTTTTCGCTGAGACTAGGTTTCCAACAGAGGTCGTCAACGGTCTTATTTCCTTGGGACATAAGGTTTGTAGATACATGTACATTGCAAAAAGTGTGTTCGATGGTTACCGTATTTTAGGCTTGGTAGGTTCGTGCACTGCAGCTGTCTAATTTTCAATTGAGCGTCGAAAGTAATTGCTCTGGTTTTGGTTTGCTTCGCTCTGTGATGGGTCCAGAAAACTAGCGCCACTTTCTCAACCAGTCAGATGCAAAACTAAAACCAGTCCCAACTCGGTCATTCCTGTTTTCCCGCGCTTCAGGCAGTTTGGTTGGTTTTACGTGGAATTATTCTGAACGGAATTTTTCTTTCATGTGGTTGGCCGTTGTGGTTTTGCGACACTCATTCAAAAGGCGCTCTAACTGTTGCACTCGCATAGCGTTTTCAACGACGATCATTTGAAAAAGAACAAAGAACTGCTTATATCAAGACAGTTGTCACATAGCGGGAGCTTTGTAGATGCCAACGCCATTATGATTTTCCCCTTATCAGTTGTTAGAATATCTAACAGATATACGCCGGGAACATCTTTAATTTCTGGTTCGGTTCACATCGAGGGCTCAGACTCTTCTTTCCTTATTTGATGCCAACAAAAACTGAATCTGGACATATTCTTTTATGATGAATGTTACCAGAGAAGAAAGTTAGCTATTGTATTTGTACTTTAATTAAAACTTACAAGGAGCAAGCAGGGCTGGCTAATGTTAAGATGAATACAATACACTTCAGTCTCTTTAACACTAGCCTGCAGAACAGGCGTTCTTGTGGAGTTTGGGCGAAAATTAAGACTTTGGGCTTTCTGTTTTATTTTCCAGAGCGCGCGTAAAATGGAGCGAGGCGAACAATTAGAAGGTGGGGGGAGGGGGAGAGGAGAGAAGGGAACGCCTGCCAGCAGCACTTGAAAGTTTGAAAAACGCCCTCTAATTAGATATGCACGAGTAACGATAATGCGCACACAATTGGCCAATCAGGTGGCGCGACGGAAGTGGATTTTCACTTCCGTTGCTTGTCAAAATTTGTTGTTATTCGAAGGGAAATCACATGTGTCAATTTTTGTGTTCACATGTCGCCGAACGAGAATTGTCGATTTTGCGGCTGTGGTTTTAAAGTTAAATACGGCTCATACCTGTAATCAGAAAATTTATTCAGAACATCGAAGAGAAGTGATGCTTATGGAGTAATTTTATCAGACGTGTGTGCTGGAATTGGCATCGAACTCATTCAAAACAACGAACAGTTATCCGATCGCTGTTGCAATCCGTGTGCTAGGAAAGTCAGAAACTTGGGACAGCTACATGCATTCACCTTAAGAACGCAAATTACCAATGCAAAAATCCAGAAAAGCCCAAAAGTGCAAATAAGCGGCAATTAGATACGCCAAACAAATCTAGCCCGGCATGGAGGAAGAATAAAGCCGCTCGTATGTGCAAACCACCTACACCGAAATCAAGAAAATGCTCAAATATGAGCGAGAATATCGATCCAGCTTCATCGAAGAGAAAGACTTGTTGCTTTTAAGCCAACTTCTTGAGCCTCGACAACCTGGTCGTCAACGATGCTTTTCAAAGGGCAAACGACAACCAAGCAACAGTGTTTCTTCGTGAGAAGCTGCTTGACTCGCACACCAAATCTAAAAATAATGCTTTTACCGAAGCCTGTCGGTAAGACCGCCAACACATCTTTATTTCTGGATCTATCTCTTTTCTGGATATATCTCTTCTTCGCTAAACGCCACATTGGATGTGATACATAACAAACTGACGTCACATTCTGCTGTCAATAAAAAATACTGGACCAATCAGAATCGCCCGTTCGTGAGCGAACGGGTTATTCAAATTTTCAAGTTCTGCTGGCAGGCGTTCCCTTCTCTCCTCCCCCCCTCCCCCCACCTTCTAATTGTTCGCCTCGCTCCATTTTACGCGCGGTCTGGAAAATAAAACAGAAAGCCCAAAGTCCTAATTTTCGCCCAAACTCCACAAGAAGGCCTGCTCTGCAGGCTACTTTAACACATACATACATACATACACACACACACACACACACACACACACACACACACACACACACATACATACATACATACATACATACATACATACATACATACATACATACATACATACATTTTATTGTATTTTGAGATAAAAGTACAGTAACATTCCCGCGGGTAGCTAAGCTAATCTAGGCGGGTCATGTTTACAGGAAACAGATACAACTAAATACAGCTAAAAGTAACGAGAGAACTAAGAAAAAGCTAGAATTGACAACAATAACTAGAGACTACTGATAAACTAATGATATTACTAATATTAAATGACAACAGTCTGGACGGGAAATTACTGATACATTAAACGATATAATTGAATACATATCAACTGATCAATCAAGAGGAAGATAAATTCAACTTAAATTTTTAAACGATTTCTGGAAGATAAATATAACAATCTTCTGAGGCTAAGATCTCAAAAGATGTTTTTTTTTTTCCTTTTGAAGGCATTTTTGAAAGTTTTCTAAAAGATACACGCATTTCATTCCATATTTTTGTTCCGATTCTAGAAAATGAATTCACTTGAATTGAGAGTCTGGAACTTTGTGTGTAAAAGTGATTAGAGGCAGAGGATCGAGTATTATAAGAATGAATATCAGAGACATGTAAAGATGAAACAATTTTAATGTAATAGAAAAATCCGAGCCCCAGATGGGACTTGAACCCACGACCCTCCGTGATTTAGTCGGATGCTCTAACCACTGAGCTACTGGAGACTCTATGGTGAGCAAGGGTCAATTTGTGGGCCTTGACTGGAACCGCATCGCGCGGCTACACAGCCAAGTATTAGTTAGCGCCTGTGAAACTCGCTAACAGCATCACGCTGTCACATTAAAGCATATCAAGATGTACATTAAAGCATATCAATGTGACAGCGTGATGCTGTTAGTGAGTTTCAGAGGCGCTGACTAATACTTGGCTGTGTAGCCGCGCGATGCGGTTCCAGTCGAGGCCCACAAATTGACCCTTGCTCACCATGGAGTCTCCAGTAGCTCAGTGGTTAGAACATCCGACTAGATCACGGAGGATCGGGGATTCAAGTCCCATCTGGGGCTCGAATATCAGAGACATCTTGAAAAAGATTTTAAATGTTTCCAGAAGCATTACTGTATCTTATTTCAAACATAAGGTTAGCTAAATGCTCATAATACAAAAATTTTAACGGTAAGACACCGGCGTCCGATAAATAAAGGCATGCTGATTTCGCTCTGAGAAATAGATAAAGCGAAGAGCTCGCTTTTGAAGCTTGAGAAGCTTTTCAAGGTACGATTTATATGCTTGACCCCAGGCCGTCAAACCATAGGTTAATTAAGGGGCAAGAAGGGATCGATTAATAGTTAGAAGAGTATGTCTTGGCAGAAAATGCCGTAGTTTACAGATCAATCCTACAGTTTGACTCATTTTAATTGCTACGTGGTCAATATGATGTTTCCAGGAAAGGTTATTGTCAATTATCATACCTAGATATCTCACGAATTCTTTACATTCTAGAGCAACATTCTTATTTTGATCGTTGTCGAATACCATTATTTTGGGGTGATAGCACTATTTTTTATTTGTATTTTTGGCGTAAGTTTGGCTTTAAAGGAAATACTCACATTTCCCCAGCAGGCTTTTATATTGTTTCTCCTCACAGCAACAGAGAATTACCTGCATCATCCTCTCTTTCCCACAGCACAAATGCGAGCATTTTCCGGGCTTATTAATTTTGCTCGTCCCCGTTTGCTTTGATGTCCTCTCACTGCTCGCATAATGGGAGTCTTACACAGGGGCTAACATTGTTGTTACATCTGATCAAGCAGTGATAGCAAAACTATTTTAGCTATTTCCTACTTACTAGATTCTTTGACATGTCCTTTATGATCATTCTCTTTAATTTTAGGTCAACGTTAGTGACATAAGTCATGGTGTAGTCCAAGGAATTGTGAGAAATCCCCACAAGTACAAGCTTATCGACAACCGAGGAAAAAGGAAAGGATATGTGTACGGCTTGATACCACAAATCTACGCAGAATCTGATTACAGGAAAGGAGGACAGCCTGCTGGATATTAACAGAAATTTGCATTCTTCTTAAACAACAGTTTGCGAAAGGATTCAAGCAAGAAAAACTTAAGAAAAAAAATGGAGAGTATTTTGTACTCCAAGTATGATATGAAATGATACGCGTACGTTAAGTCAACAAAGTTGTAATATATTGGATAGATAATTCTGTGATGGTCCAAAGAGTAAGGCAGAAGATGTTAATCTCCGACTCGATATTTGAACTGAGAAACACTGAAATCTCACCTTTTGTGACTTTCAGAACTTTCAGAGCCAGAATTTTGAATCATTTGTAGTTTTCAGTTCATTTTCTAGTAGACGACAGAAATCAATTGAGGGTATCTTAGTAGATGCCTACAAAACGAAAAACAAGCCACAACAAATGTGATTAAAAAGAGCATTTTCCACCAGCTGAAGATTGTTGGATGCAAATGTCTTAATGGTACCAAAGTCGTGGTGAACTTCAATTATCACATTCAATTGTTTTGGCCAAAATCAGCGAAGCAGAGATATACGGATGGGTCCTAGGATTTATTTCATTTCTGGAAATTTTCAGTAATTTTTAACCAAAACAACACATTCGGTGACTTTCAGCGGCTCAATTGGTCAATCACCACAAAATGTGATATCGAAAGAGTGTCTTAAAATGTCACGGTTTTGAGTTAGTAATTTTACACGTGTCATTAGGTAGTTACCACGGACAACAGTAACTCTAGCAATGGCTCATTAAGATGACTTCAGTGGCCTCAAAAGTGTAAAATATTGTTTCGGCTCAATAATCCGCAAAGTTACTCGATAAATAGGTTTCCTTCTCGGCCACTTTGTTCCCTCTCTAACCGTTACTTCAAGGTGAGGTTTCCTTCTACCCTTTTCGCAACTTCCTAGCGATACCTTAATTATTCAATGTAAACATTGTTTAGCCGTTGTTCAACAAAACTTCACTCAAAACCCTCTTCAATTTGGCTGCACCTTTAATCTGAACATTTCAGTTTTGTGAACTGTGTCAAGAGGGCCGAAAGCTGACAGGGTCAATTTAATTAATTCAAAGTAAGGAAAAACCCTCTTAAGGGAAAACCTAAGGCTAACTGATTGCGTGAAACCATGATTTTGGTTGGAATTCGTGCAAATAACCGACCTTAGTGCCTCCCGCTCAGCGTTTTGTTTTACCACCAGTTATTTTCCCATAACGCCCTGGACTGTCTATAAGGACAATGTGTAATGAAATGCTCAAATTATCGTGGACGTTCATTGGGTTTGCTCCAATACGCCGTATGGTTGCACCATTTACGATAGCACTTGTGATACAAATAAGAATCAGTGTACAATTCCTCAGAAAATTTAAAAGTTTTGTAGCAAACTGCGCTTTTTTACGCAAATTTTTTTATTCATTAATTGCTTGTTCGTTGCCGGTATGTACTAAAGTTTGATGGTTTATGCTAAAATAAATTATAAATGTACTTTCTTTAGAAAAAAATTTTATCGTGGAGTAACTCAAAATCGTTGAGTAAGAAATAATTCTCAAAGTAAATAACCCATGAGGGGAGAATTTCGGCAATTTAACCTATAATGATTCCACAATTATTATTAGTCATACCGCCCTAAGTTGCAGCAGACACAAACTATATTGAAGCATGTCAGAAAATATCTTTAAAACCCCTCGAATTCGAGTCAAGGTAGGTGTACTGCCTATGAAACTATTAGGAGTTTTCCTGTATGTTTTCCATTTGAAAATTGTTTTGATCAGTGCTGGCTTGTTTCTCTGAGGATTAAGTTTTCTTGTCATTTTTAACTATTCCTAGATATTAGAACTTCTCCAAGTTGAGAGGCCAAGACTTCGGTAACGTCGGGTGTTACTGATTAATCGAGCCAGTTTATCTCGTTTAGCTCCGGGAGCGCTCGGAGACGGGTTTTCTCCCGATGACACACGCAACAGCGGTTCCTTAAAAACGGTACTTTGTCCTTTTGAGTCCACGAGTCTGCCAAAGTTACTGACATTCAGTTCACTGAGTTTCCCCTGGGTACAAATTCCCGGATAAATAATTTTCTGTCGGACGGGCGAGTTCTGGGCGGATTTCTGCCGGCACCGGCACATCTGATCCCGAAGATTGCTGTCGAAAAAGCTGTACACCGCTGGATTGGCGCACAATTTTCCCAAAGCCAGGAAAGACGCGAAATCGCGAAACATCTCAACGCTTTTTTTCTTAGGATTGCCCACAGTCTCCAGAGCGTAAATCGCCGCTAACGGAGCATAACAAAAAATAAAAGTAGCCATTACAATAAGGTTCATCACTACTGATTTTCGTTTGGCGAGAGGAACAGCGTTTGATCGCAGAGAGCTGGTGAATCGACGATGAATATTGATCGGTACGTCTGGCCTACCTTCGCGGGCACCAATTTTGTTTACGGAATGAGTCGCCGAATCAGGCTTCAACAGCTTACTCACAACTATGAAATATGTCACAGTCATAATCATTATCGGCAACAAAAATATTGCCCAGAGTTGAATCAAGGAATAAAGCTTGTCTTTCCACCGCAAAGCCAAGTGCTTGTCACAGCTGAACAGTAAAGCTTGCGGTTGGTTTTTCGCTCCCAAGAAGTAATATAACACGGGGTTAGCGAACAACAACGCATAACACCATGCAAATACGCCCATGTATTTAGCCTGTCGACGGGTTATCTTCGACAGCGGATAAAACACCGAATAAAGCCTGTCCATGCTTATCATTAACAAAGTCACTGTTACCGATCCCAGAGCAACCGATTGGGCGTATTCTAGTAATTTGCATATCGTTGGTCCCCCAAGCAAGTACTCCCCTACAATCTCACGCTCGATTTTAAGTGGAATCACAACGCACGCAATGGCAAGTTCTCCAATGGACAAATTCACAATAAGGCTGTTCATGGCTGACATCCTCGGAGATCGCAGCCCGCAGTAACAAACCAACACATTACCAGTAGTGGACACGACCAGGATAAGCGATAAGGCGACTACTTTTCCGACGGCCATGGTCTCTTGGTAAGCCGAGCTTTGAGTTCCTGTAGCGCGTGTCATAACATTCGTCCAATTTGCTAAAGGATTCGTTGAAATACGATCCGCGCGTCGAAAACCGGCACCCGTCTGTTTTAGAGTTGATCCCCTAATAGCATTTCCGAACTAAGGGTTCATAATGTTCACGGCCGGAAAACCAGGGCGCTTCAAGTGCAACAGATGTTGCTATCGAGAGCGTAGAAATTCTATGGATTAAGAGATATTTGCTATGGATGACACGCTTGCCAGGTGGCGTGATATTTTGGCGGGTGTTTATCCCGCCACGTCAGTGGAGCACCAGCACCGCACCCTGTGAAACTGCAACGGAACATGCGCAAAATGTAACGACTGCTAAAACAAGTTGGATCGTGGGCGTTGAAGTATGCAAACTTTAAATGTGAAATTTTATATCGTTATGCTCACTTGGTGATGAAAGTTTAAGTTTTTTGAGCTATAAAGGAAAGGCACTGAATTATTTGGATAAACCTGCACTAGAAAAAGGAAGCAAGTGGAAAAAAAGACTGCTAAATTGTTTCTCAGTGTGGGCAATTAGCAAACGAAACTAGGAAAGGAAATAATAATTCATGCATCGACGAAGCGATGAAAATTACGACTTCTCTCTACGGTTCTTGAGCTTTCGATTCTCTAAGTATCAAAATCATAACCTCAAAGCGCAAATATCTAAAAGCAGTAATCCAAGTAAACTGACGGTAAACAAAGTGTATTAACCTCAAATTTGTGATTATTTGACAGCATCATTTAATACAAGTGCAGCCAATCTTCTTGTTGTTTTAACAAGAATGGTTGTATGGGAATATTTTTCCCTTTTTAAGACACAATCTTCCGGTTCCAGCATCTTCAAACGGATATAATTTTCCAGTTCATCTTCATATATAATTAATTATGTAATTATTTTTGCAATTAATGGTGCCACACAAGCGTAATATAATGACTTTATGGTGAAGTCCTCCAGGTCATCGACTCTTAGTTTTGTGTAATGAGTAACAACAAAGCGATTTTTCAGGTCAATGACTTTGAATTCAATACTTTTTTATCTGCTACGCAATGAAACATTGTATATTTAAGGGAAGTACCAACTAGAAGTGAAACAAATGAAAATTGGTGATTGTCTAATCCGAAAAGTGAAAGAGAAAGAAAAAAAAACTTGAAGCAAGATAAGCACCTTCTTTGATAGAGCTGTGCATTCCTCTTATACGCGTTCCTCCTTCCTGAAATTCATAATAAGCGCCCAGGGCGTCAATTTGAAGAATGATGATATCTGTGATGTCGGGAAAAAAAATATTTAGTTAGCCCGGTCGTCTAAAGAAATCACAGCACTGAGCTTTTCATAAGTTTAACTAAATTTTAATGGGAACACCATGGAAACAGATTGTTTTGAGGCAGAGAATACCTCTCTTTTTCTGAGGTATCCACTATATTACCAACCTTTCCATCGAAAGTCCTGCAATCGTCATTTTTTTAAATCAACATCCAGGGAGCTCGAGGCCTTAAATGTATGATCCTCTTGAAACAGAATGCTATCTTTGCCTCACGAGTCGGATCCTGTAGTTTTTATTTCTAGACACTTCTTAGACTACTACAGTGGAAGATGAAATAAAAAGAACTGAGGAAGAACTGACTACTTTTGTCCTTGGGCCATCTTAATTTCTTATTTTTGATCAAAGAACTGACTAGTTTCTTATGATAAACCCTAGAAGGGAACTTGATTCTGTTGAATCAGACACTTTCTTGTGACATTTTTCCTACAAAGAGGTGGCTTTACATGCTTCCTAAATGCGAACATGGTTCAAAGATACCTATTAGAGCGAGCATTCCTCTCTTACTGCTTAGTTACACCCACTCCACCAAATCGGTTAATCCTCTCCAGACCCGACCCAGGTCACGTTTAAAAGTTTCCACCCAACTCCGCTAAACAGCTTAGTGACCTCCCGTCCAATGACGTCACTCGGCAAGTTTGTTTTGAGCGGTGAAATAAAATGTATTCACCCAACGAAACAAAAACAAACGCTCCTCGCCGATAGAGACGGAATCTTCATGGGAAATAAGTGAATGTGTAGCCATGGAGGACGAATAGCAGTGATGTTGATGGATCCCTTTCACAAGGGACAACACAGTCCTCGCAAAGCCCAGTCGATTGGCGATAAATTGGCTGCTTTTTCGTTTCGATCGCTCGCCAGAAATCTCTCCAACGAAGAGAATCTGTTTGGCTCTTTCATCTCACAAAGAATAAGTATCTTCTAGGATGTCAGAGCTAGTTGGTGAATTTGTGTACAACAAGAAAGATTTTATTGGACATGGAGCTTTTGCGGTGGTTTTTAAAGGACATCACAAAAAGGTAACGTCCACTGCTTTGCGAAGACGAGAAAATTTTTTTGATCGCTCGCTTTCCGACGCGATTCGCCTATGGCCGAGTAATTTTCCGAGTGTGTTTTTTTTTAATCTAGGAGACAAATGTGCTATAGATTTCCGAAGATGAACTAACCGAAATTTTGCCTTATAAACGAAAACATTGGAACCTATTGTTGCGTTTTTTGAACTTGCATTTATATGATATGCTTTCATTACGCAAATTTTATTTTGATATCGAGCATACCATCAACTCGCTCGTCATTGCATTTGCTCAGTTAATTGTCATGAATAAATTGTTGAGTCTCAGGCAGATTTATTTGTGCCATTTTACGTGGCTTCAGTAATAAATCCCATCGGAAACGCGCAGGGCATATCGCCGCAGAGAAACGCCAGTACAAGTTTTACTTTCGACTAGTACTGTGTTCTTTTGACTTCCTCCCTTCTGATTGTACGTGATGTCCGCTTCGATTTCTTCCTCTTGCAGAAAGATGACTTCGTGGTAGCTATCAAGGTGATTGCGAAGAAGAATCTTTCCAAGACTCAGAATCTTCTCGCAAAGGAAATAAAAATTCTTAAGGTGAGAGAGCGAGAACTTCATCATAGAAATCTTATGCAATACACATTTGTTTTGCAGAGTGAGCCTTTTGTCTAACAAGCTATAGTCAATTGCGTGATCACAAGACGCAATATATGCCCGGGGGAAAGTTCATCGAAAAAATAATAATCCCTCACGCAGTTGTCATGTGCTTGGCTTAGCAATTGCCCTTGGTCAAACTTTATATTGGGTTCTTAACATTCCTGTCATATATCCTTGTACTGAAAATTGAATTTTTCCCGTATGATTAAAGATACTGTAAATACGAAACCCGTTTAATGTACTCATCTGTGAACAATGTTTATATTTTCCATGATAGGAACTTCATCACGAAAATGTGGTGTCTCTTTTCGACTGTCAGGTAATGATGGAATTATAAAAATTTTTGATTTCGAAAAAGATGTGGCCATGTGGTTGGATATTTTGGAAGATTGCCGAGAATGAATGAATAAGATACTAACCACAGTTTTTTTTTTTTTTTCGGAAAAATACTGTTCGTTTCTTTCATACTTGCGTGCCTTGTAAATTGATCTTTTTTTAGTAACACAATTGTTTTCAAGTAAAATGGAGAGCAAAGTAGAAACCGTTGTCAAAAACTTGTACTTTCCACCGTTTCGGATTAAAGTTTTCGTCACTATTTCTACCTCTCTGGGTTTGGAGTATAATTTGACTTATTAGCTTATATATTTTGAATAAAGATCATTTTGTGTGGAAAATTATTTATTAGTAATTTTGTCATGATCTTAAGCCTACCTTGTCACAAACATTGACTGCGGTCATGCTATGTGGTTTAGGATTTAACAATACTATCAAGTTTATTATAAAAGTTGCAACTTTTTTATACGTGATCTTTGACTGTTTATATCTTTCAGGAAACATCCAACAATGTCTTTCTTGTTATGGAGGTTAGTAACCTTTGTTCCTTGGGTACTTTTTCTTTGTAATTAAAATTTATGTCACTGAATATTTGACACACACTTTGCATTGAGTACTAAATGTACCAAGGCAACACAGAACAAAGAGTTACAGATTATTTCACCAAAGTTTTGATGGCCTGTAGTGTTAATTCCTTATTCAGATATAGAGCTCTTATCTCACATGTTTTCCTGTTGTTCGCCACCTCATTCCCTTGGTTTGAAGTTTTCCCTTTTAAATACTTGACACATGAAATTTTTTAAACGGAAACCAGGATCAGGACCCCACCTTTGCTATACTCAGTGGAGTTTTCAGACATTGTGCTGTTATGTCACATATTCTCCTTCTGTTTACCACTCTCTTACCACTTTTTGTTTTAATGAAAATCTGGGTGTTATTCTCAAGTTAAGCAGTAGTGATTCTTAATTCAACAGTATTGCAATGGAGGAGATCTTGCAGACTACCTTCGTGGTAAGAATATTTCACTTTTGTTACAATAAACAGGTTACCAAACTTTAAGTACACTTACATTGTTATTGAAGGGTAATCAACATATTATAAACCTGCATTTTTCTCTACAGCAAAGGGAACCCTTAGTGAGGATACCATCCATATTTTTTTACGTCAAATAGGTATGGGTTTCATTAATTTTATCCCACTGTTGATATTTTATTTCAAATTTACATTGTCTTTCAGCTGGAATGTAGCTGTAATGTATTTGTTCTGACATATCATGATATTCAATTCTTTTAATCATTTTGGCTCTCCATAGCTTCTGCCATGTGCACGCTGCAATCCAAAGGTGTTGTGCACAGAGATCTAAAGCCTCAGAATCTATTGCTGCACTATGCAGGGACAACCACACCCTCACCATCACAGATCAAAATAAAGATTGGTAAGTTTTGGATGGGAGGTACTTTCTATGTCTCATTGGGTGTAACCAATAATAGGGGCTCTCTAGGTGTCTGTCTGGGGATTTACTCTCCATCTGGCCTCAGTTCAACCTCAATCTTTCACCCTCATGGTGTCAAACTTCTTTATAGGGAACCCTCTCTGAGATGAGCCTTAATGTCTTAAATTATTCTCGCAGTATTCTGTCATAAGAAGCTTTTCACAACATCAAGTTACTAGCCTCTTCCTTTTCCTTTCTTATTTTGGATCAGGACTGGTATAGTGGCAGATTTCTGAGGTATTTACTTTTTTAGTGATAAAAAATTGATTTTAGTTTTTCTTAATTATTATTTTAGCTGACTTTGGGTTTGCAAGATTTCTCCCTGGTAAAATGATGGCTGCTACTTTATGTGGATCTCCTATGTACATGGTTTGTGTAAACTACTAATACTTGTATATTTTAAAATAGATCTTTTGTATTCTCAAGTTGCATGAATTTTACTATGACTCTGTTTCAGTCTTCAGAGGCCATTTAAAAATATGGATTCACCTTTAATTAAAAAGGTAGTGGTGAAACCACCTTTGTAAGTGTAAGTGGTTAATTTAAAAAGAAAATTACTGCCATTTTGGACATTTTAGAATTCTTATTTGTTATTGTCTGTATACAGCAATTGTTGGTAGAACTCTGTGTTAAAGCATCTAACTATATATATTTCAAGATTACTGAGTGACATGTAGTACTATTCAAAATTCCAATTCCTTATCACACTTTCAATATTAATTAATTTGACAAGTTTGTTTCTCTTTTGTCATTCAAGGCTCCTGAAGTTATAATGTCCAAAGGATATGATGCCAAAGCTGATCTCTGGAGTGTAGGGACAATTGTTTACCAGTGCCTCACTGGTAAAGCTCCTTTTCAGGTGCTCTTACATGCCTTGGCATTTAAAAACCAATTGTAACAAACTTTATCAAAGTAACTATAAATGACAATCAAGGATTAATTCTTTTGATTTTGTTATCTTCCAGGCAAACAGCCCTCAGCAGTTAAAGAAGTTTTATGAAAAGAGCAAATCTGTTTCTCCCAAGTGAGTGGCCAAAGGGCATAGATGTGAATAATTTTTGAATGCTTTCTTCATGTATATCTTTATCTAAAAGTAGTTTTGTGCTGCTTTTTGGTTGAATATGCAATCTGATTACCATACTAGGGAAAGCTATCATCATGATATTCATTTCATGCTTTATTAGATCCAATTTTTGAAATCACTAGTGATCCAATCTGGCTGTCATTGGTGAAATTTATTCAGGAATTGCACCAATGTTTTGCTCTAAATTGCATCTTTTACCAGCCAATGAGGAACCTTTACCAAAACACAACAACTAATCAAATTTAAAGGCTTGTTTCAAATGACCAATCAAATTGGAGGAAAATGAAAAACAACTTTTGCAAATCTCTTACAAATCAGCTCAGTACTGGATCAAATATTTGTATGGACTAAAAACAGTGCTCAACACCAACGTTAGCCAACTAGCCACAGACAAGTAGAAATTCAGTCTTGGCTAGTGGTTTTCAATTTCCACCAGCCAGTTTTAGCTAGCAAAATAACTGAAATTGTTGTAATATTTCACTTATCACTAGCTACTCGGCGAGGAAGTTAAAGTGTATATGACACGAAATTTTTTTTTTCGTTGATAGCTAGTTCCATGTGTATAATAAACGGTTTGAGAGTTTAAAATGAATGAAACAATTTTTTTGGTCGATTTTTAGCGCCCGAAACACGCTAAATTTATGTGTAAAATTGTTCCCGGAGACTGGGCCGAGAATTGGGACTCGTGACGTCAGGTTGTTTGATCCTATGATTGGCAAGGTCAACAACTTTCAGTGTTTTCCTTGTAACACGCTGTGATTACTCGCTCAATTCTATCGTTTCACGCTTCGAAATGTCCAGCGATTCCGAGAGTATTGAGTCGTCTGACTCCATAGAAAGTATGGATTGTGGAATAAGCGACAGTTCTGAAGAGGAATGGGGAGTTATCACTGGTGTGATAGCTCCATATCAAGATGAGCCGCTCGCGGACGAGAACGACGAAGAAACTGGCGTTTCGAGCGAACAAACCGATGTTGATGGACTTACCCCGTCAACTCTGGAGGCTAGATACGAGAGAACTGTAGACTTAGACTCCTGGTTAGTAAAACTGGTCCTTTAAAATTCCTTGTATATATACTTATAGCAAATCTTTGTTAGACAACAATTCATTTTTGCTGTCTTCTTCAGGTGTCGCTGCAAGCAATGTAATACCGGGACGTTAGTTGGTTCCCTGGAGTTTCGATGTTGCAGAGAGGTAACAAATTCATCTGCAAAGATGGTTTTTTGATGGTTCCATTGAACGGATAAAATGCATCACACAACACGAGGACTACGATGCGATTAGGAACCGCGCAGTTCTTCTCCAAGTGGCTCCCTTGTTGAGAAACCAGGATGGTGGGACTTACCGTCGCCGAGGTGGAGTCAGAAAACGAGTCAGTACATTTTTAGTAAAAACATAAATAAAAACATACAATGTGTAAACTAGCATAATCACTTTTCTGGGCATAAAACATTAAGCTTCAGATAAATCAGGGTAAATTAAGGCACCTCAAGCTATAAAAGTTGACCAAGTTAAGTTAGATTTTGCATTTACTTGGACTTTTATCTGATGCACTGACCTAAGATAAAACAGGAACTAATAAGATTGCTTGAAAAGTAGCTTGTAGGAAAATGTAAGCTTGAGAAATGCCCTGCAGTTCATTATCAATTCCTAAACATAAATATTTTTTATTTGAATGTGTGTGTCATGGGGAGGTGAAAGGCAGGGTCCTGTAGTAATGTAGAGCATTCTTACACACCTTCCTATATAATTTTCATTGTGCTTTTACTCTAGGTTCATTAGAGCTGTTGCATACCGATGGACCACAAGGTGGCTTTGTGGCTACATGGGCTGGGATAACAGAAGACCACTACCAGCCTGTGTTTACCATAATATCAGAACTAAATACCAGTCACAAAAATTAATACCAGAGGTTTTGCTGCTGCTCATGACAGAGACTAGCATAGTACACGTAATCAAACCTATGACATGATTGTTCTACACTGATTGTCTCGGTAAACAACAATTTTCAAATTGATTTTCATGGGTGGTTGTTTCTTGTTTTATTGTTTGGTAATGTATGGACTGTGAACCAGAAACAGCTTAGGTTCTACATGCACACTAGTTTGACTAAATTTAAAATTTCAACTTGTTGTAGGTACAGTGCAAATATTGTAAGTCGATGAGTACAGTGCAATGCAGGCATGGAAAATTTAAAGTAAGAAGGAAAATTGTACCACGCAGAAAACCTTCCTGTGACAAAAGTTTGGTCACTTTATTTTTTGCAACGGCTTTTGTGACTTCGCAATGGTTTTTGTCATATTGAGCAATTGTAAGGTCGTCTTGAAGTGGGTTGACTGCTGCTTGAGGTATTGTCACTGATAGACATCTGTAGTTTTGCCTGCTCTGCTTCTGTAAAATAAATAAATTTATTTAATTATGTTAGTGCATTTTTAGTTTGTTTGTTTAGCATACTTTTACTATGGAAAAAACATGTAGAAGATATCCTCCGTGGAGACAATCACATTGTGCATTACCATGATGGCAAACTTGTTCCCAAGGTCTATCTTTTCCCCAGTTCTAGTGGGTGGGAAGAAGATAGACCCTGAGGACAAGGTTGCATGACAGTTGGTACGTAGAACATTATGTCATATTTGAACATTGCGCTTCATGAGCTTTGAAGAGTCAAAGCAAACTAACCTGGTGGAAATAGTGACGTTTTCTTCGTTGCCTTTCTTGCCTGGTAAAACTTTACAGCATCCTCTTTATTTACTCTGTCTGGGAACTGCCGGTTGAGGGGTTCTGGTACCCTTGCTGCATACTTCCCATCTACTTTCTTCATTTCTGCCTTTGGCAAGGTGAAGAGAAGATTCTTCAGTGTGTCAACATACCCTGAAAAGATCACAGCCCAATTCATATAAAATGTCGACGTCATTTGAAAAACGTGCAACAGTGTTTTATCAGATATAAGGAAACAAGGTGAAGCAGAGTCCTTTACACAAGATGCTGGTCAATAGTACTTATCATGGTAAAAAGAGTGATCTGACTCTTAACAAAAGAGCATAACATTTCCTACACTTAGTTCAGTGTAGCCACTGTAGTTTTAAAATCATAATGGTCAATAATTACCATAGCTAGGTGGAGATGCCACCTCTCTAACAACCTCTTCTCCCAGTTTAAATTTTGGATAAGTCACCCAAATGTATTCTTTTCCATCGCTTGATGTTTGGGTTTCTCTTCTGAGGTTTTCATTAAAATGCAAGCTTGCCAGTATGTGCCTAGAAAATTTTACTTTAGATGAGCGAACACATGAAAATCTGAAAATGAGATTGTGTATAATGGTTGGAACACAAGGGAAAGAACCCAGTAGCTACTTATATGTTTTGAGGGTGAGAGAAGATTGGATATGAGAGTGAATTGATGAACATGAGGAGTTATGGATGGGAAAAAGGGCTATTTTCCCTTTGTCCTTTCCCATAACTCCCTAAGTGCCTCAATCCACTTATGCAAGTGGTATAATTCCAATGAAAGCTACAATAGTAGTCTCACCTGATATCTTTTTCCATGCTTTCTTCTGAGAGATTCTCTTCCTCTTCATCATCCTCAGTACCTTCAGCTTCTGTGGAACCTCCTGCCTGTGACCTCCAGTCCCCATCCTCATTCTCTGTTGCCATATCTGTATCAGTCCCAGTGCTTGACCAGATAAAGAAATCTTTGGACCCACTTTCCTCCTGCACATCAATTTCTCCTTCAGATGCTGTTTCAATTACTTTCTATAATAACAAACAAACAAGATGGAATAAATTATCCAGTACTAGTGAGAGTGAGTAGCACTAGGAACACTTGAATCAAGTTCAATATGGATACTATTCTTTCGCCATTATACAAAGCTACAAGAAAGCATAAATAGGTTTTGTTTAGCACTCACACTTTTGAGCTCTCTTATCTCCTTTTTCTGTTCCTTTACTATTCTCCTTAGACGTATAGTTTGCTTCTTCTGATTTTTTAATTTGGATTTATATACACAATCTACACAAGAGCTGCCTTGCAATGGTGTTACGTTGGGGGATGGTGTTGTATTGACTGGCGTAGCACAGGTATTGTTGGTGGAGGTCAAGGCAACTGGAGAAGTGAAAGGAGTGATAACAGAAACAGTAGCAGTTGAGGTATTGGTGCTGCCAGAACTTTCATCAGTTGGGCTCATGCACACATCTGTTGCGATGTTGAACGGATTCTCTTCATTTGTATCATCATCATGATCATCTACAAGGTTACTCATTGATTCTTCCCTGGCCTCATCAACCTTCTTTTTCTTCGCCTCTGACTCATGAAAGTCTGCAAAGGCATCACGCCTTAGCTGCAGCAAAAACATAAAATATCCTGGTTGATAAAATATATCGAGCACAAGACACCCTTGCTTTTGCTAAGATTATGTGTAGGATTCGAAACGATCACAAAGCTTGTATAAATCAATACTCAAAACTCCAGTGAACATGTTGATGATTCACTAAGGTATAGGTTTTAGCAGTTCAGTTTGCTTTCAGCACGGCAAAACCGCAATTAGACACGGACATTTTACACATAAATGCTTCCAAAAGAATAGGTTATTTACATCAGAAAAACTTACACATGTTAATGTTTATGATCGGAGATCACGAGAAAACGCTTACCTGTCGCCTTTTGCGATCTGTCAGAACTTCAGGACCTTCTGGTAGAACTGCATGTCTTGTTGGAACAGAGCCCTTGATAAGAACTTTGTTCCGTTTTATCTGCGTCATACCGTCCAGCGAAAATGCCAAGCTGCCCTCGTAACAACTTTGCTCAAAGTGAGCCGAACACAACGAGGCATGTTTGGCAACAGGTTCGCCGAAATCAACTCGGTGCCGCTGCACGAATTTCACCCATTGGGCTCTCACTGTTGGATTTACAGGAAACTGGTGCATCGAAATACCTGGTGTGTAGCTGGTACTCGTACAGCTTCTATTGTTGGGCGCCCCAGCCACACAATAACGTCCACCTTTCCGTACTGGCCTATTCTTTTCCGCCATAGACCACTTTCATAAATGGCTGCCGGATTAATATTCTTTTGTTTAAACTTAAATTTTCCCGAGTGGCCTCGCTTGAGATAATGTATTCTTGTGAATTTTGTACTGGAGAACGAGGCCACCCTGTCAAATTTATATGTAAACAAAAGAATTGTAATGCGGCAGCCATTTATGAAAGTGGTCTACTGAGTCAAACAACCTGACGTCACAGGTAAAGTTCACGTGACCTTTTGGCCGCGCGTTCGAGGGGACAAATTTCAAGCCAACTTAGCGCGTAGTTTAAACGAAAACTATGTATTTATAATTATTTTCAACGATTTTTAACTCTCGAACCGTTTGTTATATATATCGAACTAGCAGAAAACAAAAAAAAAAATTTCATGTCATATACACTTTAAAAAGTTAGTGTCGAGTCCTGTATTTGAGGGACTGAATTTTGTGATTTAAAGTGGATGCAATTAAGTGGTAATTTAACTTTGTGTTGTACAACTTTGGTTTGGTCTAAAATCATACTTGTGATTTCAAATCAAACCCATGCTACACACTCACCTGATTTTGAAATAATTAATCTGTCTGATTTCAGACTAAATTTCAGACTAAATTTCACTGTACTATGTTTGATTACCATTATTCGTTAATACTGGGACTGTTATCCATGAAACGTAAACAGCTGCTTTTTGTAACCTCAGTATTCCAGCTGGTACTTCAAACCACTTGAGGGACCTACTCATTGGATTACTAAAAAGGAATCCTCGTGACAGGCTGGATTTTGGTAAAGAATTATTACATCTTTCTTTAATGTACTGAGAAGTCTGTTCCCTTGACAAAGCTTGTTCAAAGCAATTTGAAGCTGAATTGTATGAGGTAGAGGCTAAGATATAATTGTGAGGACATTTGATTCTTTTTCCAAAAATGATTTTGTTGTCTCACATAACCATAAATTGTGTTATTTAAATCATGTGCGAGCAAGAACTCTTATTATATATAGTCTCTGAACTGTGTTACTCATGCTCAATTGATGATCTGAGTACAAGGCTGACAGAGGAAAGAAGAGAACAATATCACTTGCTTTACAAAGCAAGTTTCAATATCACTTTCAATTTCACTTTTCAATATCACTTTCAATATCACTTTCTTTACAAAGCAAGTTTCTTAGGTGGTGTTAGAACTAGAGTATATCATCATTCACTTTGTCTCAGCAGTGTTGAGTATTAAATGTAAATTAAGTTATCTTTTGGTTTGCAGCGGATTTCTTTGCCCATCCCTTCTTGACTGGCAGAGTTCCGCATCGTGCATGTAAGCGAGATCAAAACTACTGTTGCTACTAATGTTCTGTATGGGCAGGCAAGCAGTTAACAAGAACAAAGAAAGAAAATGAATGATATATTTGCTCCAGAAAGAAATCCATTACTATGATCCTGTCTATTAAAGGCTCAATTATTTTGGCTCTGATCTTTCTGGAAATTTTGATTACTCATTTAAAAGCAACCCAGCTACTTAAGATTTGAGTACCAGAAATTATTTATCAAAAATATTAGAAGCTTTGATGTTTTTAGACGCAGCTAACTTTTGCTGTTTGGAAATGTCCATGGACAGCTTGAGAATTGGAAAACTTTTTAAAATCATTGTGAGAATGTTTCTTTTTTAATTGTTTTGTGATTTTAAATTTTTCAAAATTATTTTTATCCACATGTCTTCAGCTACCCCAGTTGCTGTCCCAGTTCACCAACGTAAACACTCTGGAAGTCCTCATGGAACAAGGTCACCCTCGTATTCCCCTGTAAGTGTGCCATCATTATATAACATATTGTTTGTCCTTATAGAAGGGTTGGTGCACAGTCCAAGCAACTGTCTAGAGAGGGAAGGTTATTTGAGTAGTCAAGACTCCCTTAAGGTTTGGCTCCAGTTGTCTGCAGGATGATTTTCTCTCCAGCAGATAGACTTCAAGTTTATCTATCCATTAAGCTAACTGCCTCCCGGTTAGCTCAATGGATAGAGCGCTGGACTGATCTGCGAGAGGTTGAGGGTTCGAGCCCCGGCCGGACCAACACTCAAGGTCTTAAAATAATTGAGAAGAATATGCTGCCTTTCTATAACATCAAGAAATGGTTTAGATATTCTAGTCTTCTCGGATAGGGACAAATAAATAGAGGTCCCGTCTCCTGCAGGGTTAGGGGTAGGAGACATTAATTTCCCACGCACGAGATTACTGTGTGATGGATGTCCTCCCCTGGGGTGGGATGGGTGGGTTGTTGTCTTGCATTTCATACATGTGGCTTGGGCAATATGGGTAACCATAACCCACGTAAAGACATTAAACTTTGATTACTATTACTATTGTGAAGGCACTGTGGCCTCATGGTTAGTGCGCTCGACTCTGGATCGAGTGGTCCGGGTTCGAGCCATGGCCGGGACATTGTGTTGTGTTCTTAGGCAAGACACTTTACTCTCACAGTGCCTCTCTTCACCCAGGTGTATAAATGGGTACCGGCAATTTAATGCTGGGGGTAACCCTGCGATGGACTGGCATCCCATCCAGGGGGGAGTAGAAATACTCCTAGTCCACTTCATGCTACAGAAACCGGACTTAAGCACTGGCCTAATGGGTCACTAGGCTCGTAACAGACTTTACCTACTATTACTATTACAGGGACAGTTATCCCCCAGGAAAGAGTGTGTGCAGTAAACAGTGTTATGTAACTCTCATGTGCCAACAACTGGGCCTGGATTTTTCTGCAAATGTTATACAAATCTATTCTTTAGCAATAAGCTATTATAACAACCAGTTAATGTGAACACATGGCATGGTTAGCCAAATGAATCATATCAAGATAGTAAAACATGAATCAGACAATGTTTTTGAACAAGGTTCTCTCCTGACAATGAAGTCAAATAAAATCAACTCTTAGTATTCTTATTTTTAAATTTCTGAATTAAATTTAACAGAACTTTGATGCAGAAGCTTTGGGTGACATTAGAGTCGACCTTCTTCATCACATCACTCCACCCCATGATGGCACTGGCATTTCCCCTCAGGACCCTCCCACAATCATGAATATCAGCACCTCTGGGAACAGTAAGTATTGCATGTAGGGTTTAGAAGTGCTTGATTGTCAAAACTTGAATTGGGAAATAGGAATAGTCAGGATGGCTGATCATTGTTTCTATCTCATCCTTCTGTTTGTATTTTTATTTCAGACTCTAGTGCACAGCTTAGTTCTCAAGGTGCCTACCCTCCAAGTGCAGTTCAAGATGATGAACTAGCTGTTGAGGTTTGTCTGAGAGTACTTATTAGCTAGCCTGTGTATTAATCCAGCTAGCCTGTGTATTAGTCCAGTGCAGAAGATATGGCACATTGTAGCTTTTAGGGCAGCATTGGAGAAGAAGGCTAATACCCCCTCCTTGTACCAGGTGCTATACAACAGTGATTTTTCCTGGGAAATGTTCCCCCAAAACAACCCACTTTGCAGTTCCCCTACCTTATATCTGACCGACCTGATGATACCCATTTCAAAGTAAAAAAAACTCTGAGACTGAAATAAAGTAGTTAAACGGCAGTTTATCACAGACCAGAGTGCATGAACTATGCCCTATTTTGGATTTTATGTGTATGAGATTACGTACCCCTCTTCATCATGAGACTTTGATTATTATTCCTTCCCCCTCCTTGAGAAATTTGTTTCTTTTTACATTTTGTAATTCTAATTAGTTTAATATTCATCTTTATCATTTAGGGTTTTGTGCTTGTTCCATCTAATCCAGAAACTCCGAGTGAGTATTCACATTTGTTAATGTACAGCACACATCTCAAGCCACACGTATACCTAAACAAAATCATTGCCAAGGTCTTCTTAATATAAGCTGCCATGCAGCATAACTCTGCTATTAGAATTTTGTAAAAGAAAAATGTAGATGACTGTGTAGTTGTAACTGGACTGTGAAAACAAGAATTTCTCATGACCCTGACATTATCAAAGTAAAATTGTTATACAACCCAATTGAACATGATTCCAAACCTTTTTTTTTTTTGTTGCTACACTGACCCTTTAGCGATTTAAGTTTTCACTTTTCTTCTTTAAGTTTTCATTTAAGATTTAAGTTTTTAGAGGTTTAAGTTTTCTTCTAGAAAATGAGTCTTCATATCCACTTTAATAAGTCATTTTTTTGTGTTCTTAGTTTAAGCAGTAGAAACAATTATCCAGAAAAAATTTACTCAGTATCAAGACTTTCTGAACCATTACATATAAAATTAGAACTACACTGAATGAGAATGATTTACCAGTCACTCTCAAGAGTGACTGGTAAATAATTTTATTTCAACTATTCATCACTATTAAGCAGAAAAGTGATGAGAATAAAAGTATCATTATGGGACTTACGTTTGATTTAAAACCAAATTCTTAGAACTTAAACCATTGGAAATATACGGTGGATAGAATGAGAATTGTCATTTTGATCTTGTCGTTAGTAGGGCATAAGTTGATGAATTTCAATCTCTTAACAGGACATCATCAGCAGAGGCATCACTCTGATCCGCTCTTTCCTTTCTACTGGTAAGTATTCTTTGTCATTAATTCTCCGGATTTATTTAGGACCTACAAATAATATTATAATTTTTCTTTGTCTTTAGCCAATCACCTCCAAGGACTGTGACTAGTCCACGTTCTCCTTCTCCTCCATCATCACGCACTCCTCAGAGAGCCACCTTTATTGTTGGTTCACCACAGTCAGTATCGCCAGTCTCTCCCCCTTCCCCTATGGTACAGGCCCCGCCCACCCTTTCCCCATTGTCATCTCCATCATCTGCAGAATCCTCTCCAGTTGAGATCCCAATAAGAAAGCGCACAAGTTCCTCTCCAGGACCTGCACAAAAAGGTCAGCCATCATCCACTCCTCTGCCCATTCCACGCACTGGAAGTTTACCCAAGCAGGCATCTTCTAGAAATTCTCTGTCCCCCACTCACCGCAGAGCAAGTTCAGGCACGACTCCTAGAAAGCAGGGAGTTGGTACCCCGTCCTCTAAACCCTCAGTAGGCAATAGCCCAACTAGTAGCCCAGGTGCATTGAAAAGTAGCAGTAGCCAAAAAAACAGTCCAGCAACACAGAGGCAAGTAGCTCAAGTTAGCCCGAAGGGATCCTCTATCCCTCTCACTGCTGCTGCTCAAGCTATTAATGCGCAAGCGCAGGGGTCTGAGATGACCGTGGGCTTGCACCAGA